>NC_091989.1:86783183-87052648 GCF_044704955.1 Pristiophorus japonicus | reverse complement strand
CCCGTACACCCACTGCCCCCCTGTACACCCACTGCCCGCCCGGACACCCACTGCCCCCCTGTACACCCACTGGCCCCCATACACCCACTGCCCCCCCATACACCCATTGCGCCCCCATACACCCACTGCCCCCCGGTACATCCACTGCCGCCCCGTACACCCACAGCCCCCCCCATACACCCACTGGCCTCCCCGTACATCCACTGCTCCCCTGTACACCCATTGCCCTCCGTACACCCACTGCCCCCCTCTAAACTCACTCCCCCCCGTACACCCACTGCCCCCACGTACACTCACTGTTGCCCCCCCCGTACACTCACTGTCCCCCCCCGTAAACCCACTGCTCCCCGTACACCCACTGCCCCCCGTACACCCACTGTGCCCCCCCGTGCACCCACTGCCCCCCCCGTACACCCACTGCCCCCCTGTACAGCCACTGCCCCCCCGTACACTGACTGCCCCCACATACACCCACTGCCCCCCCATACACTAACTGCCCCTCCCGTACACCCACTGACCCCCATACACCCACTGCCCCCCCGTAAACCAACTGTCCCCCTGGACACCCACTGCCCGCCCGGACACCCACTGCCCCCCTGTACACCCACTACCCCCCCGCACACTCACTGCCCCCCCCATACACACAATGCCCCCATACACCCACTGCCCCCCCTCGTACACCCAGTGCCCCCCCGTACACCCACTGCCCCCCCCCATACACCCACTGCCTCCCCCCGTACACTCACTGCCCCCCCCGTACACCCACTACCACCCCGTAAACCCACTGCCGCCCGGTACACCCACTGCCCCCCCCCTCGTACACTCACTGCCCCCCCGTACACCCACTGCCCCCCCATACATTTACTGCCCCCCCCGTACACCCACTGCCCACCCGTACACACACTCACACTGCCCCGTCGTACACCCACTGCCCCCCCGGTACACCCACTGCCCCCCTGAACACCCACTGCCCCCCGTACAGCCACTGCCCCCCTCGTACACTCACTGCCCCCCCATACACTCACTCCCCGCCCCCCCCCATACACCCACTGCCCCCCCATACACCCACTGCACTCCCGTACACCCACTGCCCCCCTGTACACCCACTGCCCGCCCGGACACCCACTGCCCCCCTGTACACCCACTGGCCCCCATACACCCACTGCCCCCCCATACACCCATTGCGCCCCCATACACCCACTGCCCCCCGGTACATCCACTGCCCCCCCGTACACCCACAGCCCCCCCCATACACCCACTGGCCTCCCCGTACATCCACTGCTCCCCTGTACACCCATTGCCCTCCGTACACCCACTGCCCCCCTCTAAACTCACTCCCCCCCGTACACCCACTGCCCCCACGTACACTCACTGTTGCCCCCCCCGTACACTCACTGTCCCCCCCCGTAAACCCACTGCTCCCCGTACACCCACTGCCCCCCGTACACCCACTGTGCCCCCCCGTGCACCCACTGCCCCCCCCGTACACCCACTGCCCCCCTGTACAGCCACTGCCCCCCCGTACACTGACTGCCCCCACATACACCCACTGCCCCCCCATACACTAACTGCCCCTCCCGTACACCCACTGACCCCCATACACCCACTGCCCCCCCGTAAACCAACTGTCCCCCTGGACACCCACTGCCCGCCCGGACACCCACTGCCCCCCTGTACACCCACTACCCCTCCGCACACTCACTGCCCCCCCCATACACACAATGCCCCCCATACACCCACTGCCCCCCCGCCCCGTACACTCACTGCCCCCCCCCGTACACCCACTACCACCCCGTAAACCCACTGCCCTCCCGTACACCCACTGCCCCCCCGTACACCCAATGCCCCTCATACACCCACTGCCCCCCCCGTACACACACTGCCCCCCATACACCCACTGCCCCCCCATACACCCACTGCTCCCCCCATACACCCACTGCCCCCACGTACACTCACTGCCCCACCCACTGCCCCCCCGTACACCCACTGCCCCCCCGTACACCCACTGCCCCCCCCGTACACCCACTGCCCCCCCCTACATCCACTGCCCCCACTGTACATCCACTGTGCCCCCCGTACACCCACTGCCCCCCCCTCGTACACCCATTGCCCCCCCATACACCCACTGCCCCCCGTACACCCACTGCCACCCCCCGTACACCCACTGCCCCCCCATACATTTACTGCCCCCCCCGTACACCCACTGCCCCCCCGTACACCCACTGCCCACCCCCGTACACCCACTGCCCCCACCGTACACCCACTGCCACCCCTCGTACACCCACTGCCCCCCCTCGTACACCCAGTGCCCCTTCGTACACCCACTGCCCCCCCCGTACAACGACTGCCCCCCTCGTACACTCACTGCCCCCTCATACACCCACTGCCCCCCTCATACACACAATGCCCCCCATACACCCACTGCCTCCCCCCGTACACTCACTGCCCCCCCCGTACACCCACTACCACCCCGTAAACCCACTGCCACCCCGTACACCCACTGCCCCCACCGTACACCCACTGCCACCCCTCGTACACCCACTGCCCCCCCTCGTACACTCACTGCCCCCCCCCGTACACCCACTACCACCCCGTAAACCCACTGCCCCCCCGTACACCCACTGCCCTCCCCGTACACCCACTGCCCCCCCCGTACACCCACTGCCCCCCCGTACACCCACTACCCCACTGTACACCCAATGCCCCTCATACACCCACTGCCCCCCCCCCGTACACCCACTGCCCCCCATACACCCACTGACCCCCCCATACACGCACTGCTCCCCCCATACACCCACTGCCCCACCCACTGCTCCCCCGTACACCCACTGCTCCCCTATACACCCACTGCCCCCCGTACACCCACTGCCCTCCCCGTACATCCATTGCCCCCCCCGTACACCCACTGCCCCCCATACACCCACTGCCCCTCCGTACAACCACTGCCCCCCCCCTGTACACCCACTGCCCCCCCGTACACCCACTGCCCCCCCCACCGGTACACCCATTTCCCCCCCCATACACCCACTGCCCCGTCGTACACCCACTGACCCCCCGTACACCCACTGCCCCCCCGTAAACCCACTGCACCCCCGCACACCAACTACCCCCCCGTACATCAACTGCCCCCCGTACACCCACTGCCCCCCTGTACAGCCACTGCCCCCCCGTACACTGACTGCCCCCACATACACCCACTGCCCCCCCATACACTAACTGCCCCTCCCGTACACCCACTGACCCCCATACACCCACTGCCCCCCCGTAAACCAACTGTCCCCCTGGACACCCACTGCCCGCCCGGACACCCACTGCCCCCCTGTACACCCACTACCCCCCCGCACACTCACTGCCCCCCCCATACACACAATGCCCCCATACACCCACTGCCCCCCCTCGTACACCCAGTGCCCCCCCGTACACCCACTGCCCCCCCCCATACACCCACTGCCTCCCCCCGTACACTCACTGCCCCCCCCGTACACCCACTACCACCCCGTAAACCCACTGCCGCCCGGTACACCCACTGCCCCCCCGTACACCCACTACCCCCCTCGTACACTCACTGCCCCCTCATACACCCACTGCCCCCCCCCATACACACAATGCCCCCCATACACCCACTGCCTCCCCCCGTACACTCACTGCCCCCCCCGTACACCCACTACCCCCCCATACACACAATGCCCCCCATACACCCACTGCCCCCCCCCGTACACTCACTGCCCCCCCCCGTACACCCACTACCACCCCGTAAACCCACTGCCCCCCCCGTACACCCACTGCCCCCCCGTACACCCACTACCCCACTGTACACCCAATGCCCCTCATACACCCACTGCCCCCCCCCGTACACCCACTGCCCCCCATACACCCACTGACCCCCCCATACACGCACTGCCCCCCCCATACACTCACTGCCCCACCCACTGCCCCCCCGTACACCCACTGCCCCCCATACACCCACTGCCCCTCCGTACAACCACTGCCCCCCCCTGTACACCCACTGCCCCCCCCATACACTCACTGCCCCACCCACTGCTCCCCCGTACACCCACTGCCCCCCATACACCCACTGCCCCTCCGTACAACCACTGCCCCCCCCTGTACACCCACTGCCCCCCCGTACACCCACTGCCCCCCCCACCGGTACACCCATTTCCCCCCCCATACACCCACTGCCCCGTCGTACACCCACTGACCCCCCGTACACCCACTGCCCCCCCGTAAACCCACTGCACCCCCGCACACCAACTACCCCCCCGTACATCAACTGCCCCCCATACACCCACTGCCCCCCCGTACACCCACTCCCACTGCCCCCCCGTACACCCACTGCCCCCCCATACACCTACTTCCCCCATACACCCAATGCCCCCCCCGTACACCCACTGCCCCCCGTACACCCACTGCCCCCCGGTACACCCACTGCCCCCCGTACAGCCACTGCCCCCCCGTACACTGACTGGCCCCACATACACCCACTGCCCCCCCGTACACTAACTGCCCCCCCCGTACACCTACTGACCCCCATACACCCACTGCCCCCCCGTACACCAACTGGCCCCCCCGTACACCTACTGACCCCCATACACCCACTGCCCCCCCGTACACCAACTGTCCCCCTGGACACCCACTGCCCGCCCGGACACCCACTGCCCCCCCGCACACTCACTGCCCCCCCGTACACACACTGCCCCCCATACACCCACTGCCCCCCCGTACACTCACTGCCCCACCCACTGCCCCCCCATACACCCACTGCTCCCCCATACACCCACTGCCCCCCGTACACCCACTGTCCCCCCCGTACACCAATGCCCCCCCCATACACCCACTGCCCCCCCTCCGTACACACCCACTGCCCCCCCCGTACATCCACTGCACCCCCCGTACACCCACTTCCCCCCATACACCCACTGCCCCCCATACACCCACTGACCCTCCGTACAACCACTGCCCCCTGCCGTACACCCACTGCCCCCCCCGTACACCCACTGCCCCCCCCCACCGGTACACCCATTCCCTCCCCATACACCCACTACCCCCCCATACACCCACTGCCCCCCCCATACACCCACTGCCCCCCGTACACTCCCACCCCCCCTGTACACCCACTGCCCTCCGTACACCCACTGCCCCCCCGTACACCCACTGCCCCCCCGTACACCCACTGCCCACCCGTACACCCATTGCTCCCCCATACACCCATTGCTCCCCCATACACCCACTGCCCCCCCCGTACACCCACTGCCCCCCCGTACACACCCACTGCCCCCCCCCGTACATCCACTGCCCCCCCGTACACCCACTGCCCCCACTGTACATCCACTGCCCCCACTGTACATCCACTGCCCCCCCTGTACACCCACTGCCCCCCCTGTACACCCACTGACCCCCCGTACACCCACTGCCCCCCCATACACCCACTGCGCCCCCCGTACACCCACTGCCCCGCCCTCGTACACCCATTGCCCCCCCATACACCCACTGCCCCCCCGTACACACCCACTGCCCCCCCGTACACCCACTGCCCCCCCATACATCCACTGCCCCCCCGTACACCCACTGCCCCCACTGTACATCCACTGCCCCCACTGTACATCCACTGCCCCCCCTGTACACCCACTGCCCCCCCGTACACCCACTGCGCCCCCCGTACACCCACTGCCCCGCCCTCGTACACCCATTGCCCCCCCATACACCCACTGCCCCCCCCGTATACCCACTACCCCCCCATACATCTACTGCCCCCCCGTACACCCACTGCCCCCCCCGTACACCCACTATCCCCCCCCGTACACACCCACTGCCCCCCCATACACCCACTGCCCCCCCTACACCCACTGCCCCCCCCGTACACCCACTGCCCCCCCATACACCCTCTGCCCCCCCGTACACCCTCTGCCCCCCCGTACACCCTCTGCCCCCCCGTACACCCTCTGCCCCCCCCGTACAGCCACTGCCCCCCCGTACACTCACTGACCCCCCATGCACCTACTTCCCCCCATACACTCACTGCCCACCCCCGTACACCCACTGCCCCCGGTACACCCACTGCCCCCCCGTAAACCCTCTGCCCCACCCACTGCCCCCCCATACACCCACTGCTCCCCCATACACCCACTGCCCCCCGTACACCCACTGTCCCCCCCGTACACCAATGCCCCCCCCCATACACCCACTGCCCCCCCTCCGTACACACCCACTGCCCCCCCCGTACACCCACTGCCCCCCCCGTACACCCACTGCCCCCCCCCCCGTACACCCACTTCCCCCCATACACCCACTGCCCCCCATACACCCACTGACCCTCCGTACAACCACTGCCCCCTGCCGTACACCCACTGCCCCCCCGTACACCCACTGCCCCCCCCCCACCGGTACACCCATTCCCCCCCCATACACCCACTACCCCCCCATACACCCACTGCTCCCCCGTACACCCATTGCCCCCCGGTACACCCACTGCCTCCCGGTACACCCACTGCCCCCCTGTACACCCACTGCCCCCCGTACAGCCACTGCCCCCCTCGTACACTCACTGCCCCCCCATACACCCACTGCCCCCCGTACACTCCCACCCCCCCCCGTACACCCACTGCCCCCCCTTACAGCCACTGCACCCCCGTACACCCACTGCCCCCCTGTACACCCACTGCCCGCCCAGACACCCACTGCCCCCCTGTACACCCACTGGCCCCCGTACACCCACTGGCCCCCGTACACCCACTGCCCCCCCGTACACCCACTGCCCTCCGTACACCCACTGGCCCCCCCGTACACTCACTGCCCCCACGCACACCCAGTGCCCCACGTACACTCACTGTTCCCCCCCCCGTACAATGACTGTTCCACCCCCCCGTACATCCACTGCCCGTCCGTACACCCACGGCCCTCCCGTACACCCACTGCCCCCCCCGTAAACCCACTGCCCCCCCCGTACACCCACTACCCCCCCCCCGTACACCCACTGCCCCCCGTACACCCACTGCCCCCCCGTACACCCACTGCCCACCCGTACACCCATTGCTCCCCCATACACCCACTGCCCCCCCCGTACACCCACTGCCCCCCCATACACCCACTGCGCCCCCCGTACACCCACTGCCCCGCCCTCGTACACCCATTGCCCCCCCATACACCCACTGCCCCCCCCGTACACCCACTGCCCCCCCGTACACACCCACTGCCCCCCCGTGCACCCACTGCCCCCCCCCGTACACCCACTGCCCCCCCCGTACACCCACTGCCCCCCATCCTCCCACTGCCCCCCTGTACATCCACTGCCCCCCCGTACACCCACTGCCCCCCACGTACACCCACTTCCCCCCCATACACCCACTGCCCCCCTGTACACCCACTGCCCCCCCCGTACACCATTTGCCCCCCTGTACACCCACTGCCCCCCATATACCCACTGCCCCCTGTACACCCACTGCCCCGCCGTACACCCACTGCACCCCACGTACACCCATTGCCCCCCGTACACCCACTGCACCCCGTATACCCACTGCCCCCATGTACACCCACTGACCCCCCGTACACCCACTGCCCCCCATACACCCAATGCCCCCCCGTACACCCACTGCCTCCCTGTAAACCCACTGCCCCCCCATACACCCACTGCCCCCCCGTACACCCACTGCCCCCCCATACACCCACTGCCCCCCCATACACCCACTGCCTCCCTGTAAACCCACTGCCCCCCCCGTGTTCCCACTGCACCCCCATACACCCACTGCACCCCCTGTACAACCACTGCCCCCCCGTACACCCACTGCCCCCCCGTACACCCACTGCCCCCCCGTACACCCACTGCCCCCCCGTACACCCAGTGCCGCCCATTCACCCAGTGCCCCCCATACACCCACTTCCCACCTCCGTACACCCACTGCGCCCCCCGTACACCCATTGCCCCCCTATACACCCACTGCCCCCCCATACACCCACTGCCCCCCCTTACACCCACTGCCGCCCCATACACTCACTGCCCCCCCATACACCCACTGCCCCCCCCATATACTCACTGCTCCCCCGTATACTCACTTCCCCCCCTGTACACCCACTGCCCCCCGTACACCCAATTCACCCCCCCTCGTACACCCACTGCCCCCCCGTACACCCACTGCCCCCGTACACCCACTGCCCCCCCCCATTCACCCACTGACCCCCCATACACCCGCTGCACCTCCCATACACCCATTGCCCCCCGTACACCCACTGCCCCCCTGTACACCCACTGCCCCCACCGTACACCCACTGCCGCCTATACACCCACTGCCCCCCATACACCCACTGCCCCTCCCGTACATCCACTGCCCCCCATACACCCACTGCCGCCTATACACCCACTGCCCCCCATACACCCACTGCCCCCCCCGTACATCCACTGCCCCCCTCCCCGTACACCCACTGACCCCCGTACACACACTGCCCCCCCGTACTTCCACTGCCCCCCCGTACTTCCACTGCCCCCCATACACCCACTGCCCCTCATACACCCACTGCCCCCCCGTACATCCACTGCCCTCCCCGTACACTAACTGCCCCCCCGTACACCCACTGACCCACGTACACCCACTGCCCCCCGTACACCCACTGCCCTCCCCGTACACCCACTGCCCTCCCCGTACACCCACTGCCCCCCATACACCCACTGCCCCCCCATACACCCACTGCCCCCCCATACACCCACTGCCCCCCTGTACACCCACTGCCCCTCCGTACACCCACTGCCCCCCCCTGTACACCCACTGCCCCCCCCCCGTACACCCACTGCCCCCCCCGTACACCCACTGCCCCCCATACACCCACTGCCCCCCCGTACACCCACTGCCCCCCATACACCCACTGCCCCCCCCGTACACCCACTGCCCCCCGCACACCCCACTGCCTCCCCGTACACCCACTGACCCACGTACACCCACTGACCCCCGTACACCCACTGCCCCCCCCCCGTACACCCACTGCCACCCGTACACCCACTACCCCCCCCCGTACACCCACTGCCACCCGTACACCCACTGCCCCCCCCATACACCCAATGCCCCCCCCCATACACCCAGTGACCCCCCATACACTCAATTCCCACCCCCGTACACCCACTGCCCCACCGTACACGCACTGCGCCCCCCGTACACCCACTACCACCCCATACACCCATTGCTCCCCCTATACACGCACTGCCCCCCCATATACCCACTGCCCCCCCGCCCCGTATACCCACTGCCCCCCCCCATACACCCACTGCCCCCCGTATACTCACTGCCCCCCCCCGTATACTCACTTCCCCCCTGTACACCCGCTGCCCCCCGTACAACCAATTCACCCACCCCCGTACACCCACTGCCCCCGGTACACCCACTGCCCCCCCGTAAACCCTCTGCCCCCCCGTACACCCACTGCCCCCCCGTACAGCCACTGCCCCCCCGTACAGCCACTGCCCCCCCGTACACTCACTGACCCCCCATGCACCTACTTCCCCCCCGTACACTCACTGCCCACCCCCGTACACCCACTGCCCCCGGTACACCCACTGCCCCCCCGTAAACCCACTGCCCCCCCCGTACACCCACTGCCCGCCCGTACACCCACTGCCCCCCCGTACACTCACTGCCCCCCCGTATACTCATTTCCCCCCCCTGTACACACACTGCCCCCCTGTACACCCACTGACCCCCCCGTGCACTCACTGCCCCCCCCATACACCCACTGCCCACCGTACACCCACTACCCCCCCATACACCCATTGCCCCCCTATACACCCACTGCCCCCCCATACACCCACTGCCCCCCCCATACACCCCCTGCCCCCCATACACCCCCTGCCCCCCCTTACACCCACTGCTGCCCCATACACTCACTGCCCCCCCATACACCCACTGCCCCCCCAGTATACTCACTGCTCCCCCCGTATACACACTTCCCCCCCTGTACACCCACTGCCCCCCGTACACCCAATTCACCCCCCCTCGTACATCCACTGCCCCCCCGTACACCCACTGCCCACCGTACACCCACTGCCCCCCGTACACCCACTGCCCCCCCGTACACCCACTGCCCCCCCCGTACACCCACTGCCCCCCTGTACACCCACTGCCCCCCTCCCTGTACATCCACTGCCCCCCCGTACACACACTGCCCCCCTGTACACCCACTGCCCCCCTCCCCGTAAACCCACTGCCCCCCCGTACACCCACTGCACCCCCCGTACACCCACTGCCCCCCGTACACCCACTGCCCCCCCGTACACCCACTGCCCCCCATACATCCACTGCCCCCTGTACACCCACTGCCCCCCCCCGTGCACCCACTGCCCCCCCCCGTACACCCACTGCCCCCCCCGTACACCCACTGCCCCCCATCCTCCCACTGCCCCCCTGTACATCCACTGCCCCCCCGTACACCCACTGCCCCCCACGTACACCCACTTCCCCCCCATACACCCACTGCCCCCCTGTACACCCACTGCCCCCCCCCGTACACCATTTGCCCCCCTGTACACCCACTGCCCCCCATATACCCACTGCCCCCTGTACACCCACTGCCCCGCCGTACACCCACTGCACCCCACGTACACCCATTGCCCCCCGTACACCCACTGCACCCCGTATACCCACTGCCCCCATGTACACCCACTGACCCCCCGTACACCCACTGCCCCCCATACACCCAATGCCCCCCCGTACACCCACTGCCTCCCTGTAAACCCACTGCCCCCCCCATACACCCACTGCCCCCCCGTACACCCACTGCCCCCCCATACACCCACTGCCCCCCCATACACCCACTGCCTCCCTGTAAACCCACTGCCCCCCCCGTACTCCCACTGCACCCCCATACACCCACTGCACCCCCTGTACAACCACTGCCCCCCCGTACACCCACTGCCCCCCCGTACACCCACTGCCCCCCCGTACACCCACTGCCCCCCCGTACACCCAGTGCCGCCCATTCACCCAGTGCCCCCCATACACCCACTTCCCACCTCCGTACACCCACTGCGCCCCCCGTACACCCATTGCCCCCCTATACACCCACTGCCCCCCCATACACCCACTGCCCCCCCTTACACCCACTGCCGCCCCATACACTCACTGCCCCCCCATACACCCACTGCCCCCCCCATATACTCACTGCTCCCCCGTATACTCACTTCCCCCCCTGTACACCCACTGCCCCCCGTACACCCAATTCACCCCCCCTCGTACACCCACTGCCCCCCCGTACACCCACTGCCCCCGTACACCCACTGCCCCCCCCATTCACCCACTGACCCCCCATACACCCGCTGCACCTCCCATACACCCATTGCCCCCCGTACACCCACTGCCCCCCTGTACACCCACTGCCCCCACCGTACACCCACTGCCCCCCATACACCCACTGCCGCCTATACACCCACTGCCCCCCATACACCCACTGCCCCCCCCGTACATCCACTGCCCCCCATACACCCACTGCCGCCTATACACCCACTGCCCCCCATACACCCACTGCCCCCCCCGTACATCCACTGCCCCCCTCCCCGTACACCCACTGACCCCCGTACACACACTGCCCCCCCGTACTTCCACTGCCCCCCCGTACTTCCACTGCCCCCCATACACCCACTGCCCCTCATACACCCACTGCCCCCCCGTACATCCACTGCCCTCCCCGTACACTAACTGCCCCCCCGTACACCCACTGACCCACGTACACCCACTGCCCCCCGTACACCCACTGCCCTCCCCGTACACCCACTGCCCTCCCCGTACACCCACTGCCCCCCATACACCCACTGCCCCCCCATACACCCACTGCCCCCCCATACACCCACTGCCCCCCTGTACACCCACTGCCCCTCCGTACACCCACTGCCCCCCCCTGTACACCCACTGCCCCCCCCGTACACCCACTGCCCCCCCCGTACACCCACTGCCCCCCATACACTCACTGCCCCCCCGTACACCCACTGCCCCCCATACACCCACTGCCCCCCCCGTACACCCACTGCCCCCCGCACACCCCACTGCCTCCCCGTACACCCACTGACCCACGTACACCCACTGACCCCCGTACACCCACTGCCCCCCCCCCCGTACACCCACTGCCACCCGTACACCCACTACCCCCCCCCCGTACACCCACTGCCACCCGTACACCCACTGCCCCCCCCATACACCCACTGCCCCCCCCCATACACCCAGTGACCCCCCATACACTCAATTCCCACCCCCGTACACCCACTGCCCCACCGTACACGCACTGCGCCCCCCGTACACCCACTACCACCCCATACACCCATTGCTCCCCCTATACACGCACTGCCCCCCCATATACCCACTGCCCCCCCGCCCCGTATACCCACTGCCGCCCCATACACGCACTGCCCCCCCCATACACCCACTGCCCCCCGTATACTCACTGCCCCCCCCCGTATACTCACTTCCCCCCTGTACACCCGCTGCCCCCCGTACAACCAATTCACCCCCCCTCGTACACCCACTGCCCCCCCATACACCCACTGCCCCCGTACACACACTGCCCCCCCGTACACCCGCTGCACCACCCGTACACCCACTGACCCCCGTACACCCACTGCCCCCCTGTACACCCACTGCCCCCCCGTACACCCGCTGCACCACCCGTACACCCACTGACCCCCGTACACCCACTGCCCCCCTGTACACCCACTGCCCCCCTCCCCGTACACCCACTGCCCCCCCGTACACACACTGCCCCCCTGTACACACACTGCCCCCCTGTACACACACTGCCCCCCGTACACCCACTGTCCCCCCGTAAACCCACTGACCCCCCCGTACACCCACTGCCCCCCCGTACACCCACTGCCCCCCCGTACACCCACTTCCCCCCGTGCACTCACTGCCCACCCATCCCCCGCGCCGTACACTCTCTGTACCCTCCCCCCCATACACCCACTGAAAATCTACGGGTCCCACGAACACCCATTTATCCGCTATTCCCATTCCTATCAACAACAAATGCATTAGTATAGCGCCTGTCCCAAGGTGCTTCACAGGAACATTATCCATCACAATTTGACACCAAGCCATGTTATAAAGAGGATATCGAGGCACTGGCGAGGGTGCAGAGAAGATTTACTAGGATGATACCAGAAATGCGAAGGTCAACATATCAGGGAAGGATGAACAGGCTGGGTCTCTTTTCTCTTGAAAAGACAAGGCTGTGGGGTGACCTAATAGAGGTCTTTAAAATCAAGAAAGGTATCGATAGAGTGGATACAGAGAGACTGTTTCCACTTGTGGGGATTAGCAAAGCCTGAGGCCATCAATATAAGATAGTCACCAAGAAATCCAATTGAGAATTCAGAAGAAACTTCTTTACCCAGAGGGTGGTGAGAATGTACAAATCGCACCACGCCTACGTCGCAAATATGCAGACTCCAGAGAATACATCCCCTACACCAGCAAAGACATGCTGATCCAGGCTGACTTGGACAACCTACCAACAACCCGTCTCAAATCTAGGCGGCCATTTTGGACCGTCGCCGAAGCCCTTCAGCGATCTCCCCTCAGCCTCGATAACCGAGGGCGAAATACTAGGAAGAACTGCGACGCACGGGATGGATTCTTCGACGCGAGTGTCCTCGACTCCATCCCACAGCATGCTACCCGCCCCAATCCCAGCACAACCCCAGCCCGACATGAGGTAGAAAAGGCCATCCATCAGCTGAAGCATAAAGCATCAGGAACAGATGGAATTCTCGTCAAGGCACTAAAGTATGGTGGAGAAGCACTATTGGCACGAATGCACGACCTCCTCTCTCTTATCTGGAAGGAGGAGAGCATGCTGGGGGATCTCAGAGATGCCGTAATCATGACCATCTTCGAAAAAGGGGACAAGTCTACTGCGGTAACTACAGAAGAATCTCCCTGCTGTCGGCCACTGGGAAAGTTATCGCTAGAATCCTCCTCAACCGTCTTCTCCCTGTGGCTGAAGAGCTCCTTCCGGAGTCACAATGTGGATTCCGTCCACTAGGGTGTACAACGGACATGATCTTCACCACGCGACAACTACAAGAGAAATGCAGGGAACAGCACCAACCTTTGTACATGGCCTTCTTTGACACTATTAACCGTGAGGGACGATGGAGCATCCTCCTCCATCTCAGCTGCCCCCAAAGGTTTGTCACCATCCTCCGCCTGCTCCACAACGACATGCAAGCTGTGATCCTGACCAATGGATCCATCACAGACCCAATCCACATCCGGACCGGGGTCAAGCAGGGCTGAGTCATCGCACCAACCTTCTTTTCGATCTTCCTCGCTGCAATGCTCTATCTCACACTCAACAAGCTCCCCGCTGGATTGGAACTAAACTATAGAACAGATTGGAATATGTTCAACCTCCGTCGCCTCCAGACCAGATCCAAGGTTGTCCCATCCTCTGTCATTGAACTACAGTATACAGACGACGCTTGTGTTTTGCGCACACTCGGAGGTCGAACTCCAAGACTGTAATTCCCGCATTGGACTGTTCGGTCACCTGAGAACTCACTTTTAGAGTGGAAGCAAGTCTTCCTCGACTTCGAGGGACTGCCTGTAATGATGGATTCCTTGAAGAGGACTCCACAGTTCAAACTGAAGGACCAAGCCTTCCTCACAAACCGTGGACAACCAGAACCGGTCACGGTCGATGCTGCCACCTTCTCCATAGGTGGAAGATTAAAGCCTCCCCATCATGCGACTGTGGAGCTCCTAATCAGACCCTCGAGCACATCATCAAGCACTGCCCTCAGAGGGAATTTGCAGGCAGCTTGCAAGGTATCCATGCTGTTACATCGGAAGCTTTGGCCTGGATATCCAACATAGATATTGACATTTGATTTGCTTTGCTGCTACCATACGAAAGAAGAGAAGATACCACAGGGAATAGTATCGATGCATTTAAGGGAAAGCTAGATAAGTATATGAGGGAGAAGGGAATAGAGGGCTATGTTGATAGAGTTAGATGAACAAGGATGGGAGGAAGCGGGATTGCAGCATAAATACGGGCATGGACTGATTGGACTGAGAGGCCTGTTTCTGCCACATTAGGATATTAGGGCAGGTGACCAAAAGCTCAGTCAGAAAGGTAGGTTTTGAGGAGCGTCTTAAAGGAGGAGAGAAGTGGAGAGGGGGAGAGGTTTCGGAGGGAATTCCAGAGCTTGGTGCCCAGGCAGCTGTAGGTGGAGCGAAAGGACTGGTGGATGCACAAGAGGGAGAATTCGAGGAGCGCGGAGCTCTCGGGGGGTTGTGGGGCTAGAGGAGATTACAGAGATTGGGAGGGGCGAGGCCGTGGACACAAGGATGAGAAATTTACAATCGAGGTATTGGTGGACCGAGAGCCGGGGGTGATGGGTGTACGGGACTTGATCCTTTCATATTCTACAGCAGACAACTTTAAAACAGTCCTCTGAAATCCCAATTCATCATTCAGCTCAGGAAATACTTCCCTGCCATTTAATAGCAGGCCCCTGAAGTACTGCGCGCTGGCAGGCTGCAATGCTAGACTGACATTCACCGCAGTGTGGGCATAGAGAGACGACCTAGTGAAATGCCACGTGACCTCGCCTACATAAACCCTCAGCCAAGCTACTAGATCAATAAATCACTGGATCATGTAGTTTGTCCAACTGACTAAAGATGGATAAGAATATTTTTAGATTGTGGTAGTGAATTGTGGCTTTTCCCGTGTATCTGATCCGTAATTAGTACAGGTATATAAAAAGGAAAAGAGTGGCTAAAGTAAATGTTGGTCCCTTAGAGGACGAGACCGGGGAATTAGTGACGGGGACCATGGAGATGGCAGAAACTCTGAACAAATATTTTGTATCAGTCTTTACGGTAGACGACACCAACAATATTCCAAGAGTGGATAGTCAAGGGGCTATGGGGAGGAGGAACTTAACACAATCACAATCACTAAGGAGGTGGTACTCAGTAAGATAATGGGACTAAAGGCGGATAAACCCCCTGGACCTGATGGCTTGCATCCTCGGGTCTTAAGAGAAATCGCGCCAGGGATTGTGGATGCATTGGTTGTAATTTACCAAAATTTCCGGAATTCTGGGGAGGTCCCAGCAGATTGGAAAACTGCAAACCTGCTCCTATTTCTTATGTTCTTATGTAATTGAGAGGAGAACTGTAACCTTCCAACTGCTCTGTTAATCCTGCGCAGACTGAGGTTTAACCTGGCTCTGGGGGCCGTGCTTTCACTAATGAGCTCAACACTGACTGCTTTCCAACTGTCTCTCAGAGTTCTTGGGGCAGGGACAGTATGTAGGCCAAAGTAAGACGGTAAGTAGTGCAGATGGGAGCAGGAAGCTAAAAATTGGGCGAAGCACTGCCAGACTTGCAGGAGTCACAGAGCTGGACATTAGGAACAGGAGGAGGCAATTCAGCCCCTCAAGCCTCTTCCATTGTTCAATCAGATCATAAGAACATGATTTCTTATGGAATCTTGGCCTTTATGGCAAATGGGATGGAGTATAAAAGCAGGGAAGTCTTGCTACAGTTATACAGGGTATTGGTGAGGCCACACCTGGACCACTGCGTGCAGTTTTGATTTCCATATTTACGAAAGGATATACTTGCTGTGGAGGCGGTTCAGAGAAGGTTCACTAGGTTGACTCTGGAGATGAGGGGGTTGACTTATGAGGAAAGGTTGAGGAGGTTGGGTCTCTACTCATTGGAATTCAGAAGAATGAGAGGTGATCTTATCGAAAATGTATAAGATTATGAGGGGGCTTGACAGGGTGAATGCAGAAAGGATGTTTCCACTGATGGGGGAGACTAGAACTAGGGGGCATGATCTTAGAATAAGGGGCCACCCATTTAAAACTGAGATGAGGAGAAATTTCTTCTCTCAGAGGGTTGTGGATCTGTGGAATTTGCTGCCTCAAAGAGCTGTGGAAGCTGGGACATTGAATAAATTTAAGACAGAAATAGACAGTTTCTTAACCGATAAGGGAATAAGGGGTTATGGGGAGCGGGCGAGGAAGTTGAGCTGAGTCCATGATCAGATGAGCAAGAACATAAAAAATAGGAGCAGGAGTACGCCATGCGGCCCCTCGAGCCTGCTCCAACATATGAATTAGAGGCAAAAGTACGCCATTCGGCCCCTCGAACCTGCTCCGCCATTCAATGAGACCATGGTCTCAACTTCACTTTCCTGCACTATCCCCATATCCCTTGATTCCCTTAATAGCCAAAAATCTATCGATCTCTGTGTTGAAGATACTCAAAGACTGAACCTCCACAGCCCTCTGGCTGATCTGTACCTTGACACCATTTACCCACCTTTGATCCATATCCCTTGATACTCTTACCCAACAAAAAGCTATCCAAGCCAAAGCTCCCGGTGTAACAGTGTGGATATCTTTTAGGCTGCCTGCCATTCCCTCTGAGGGCAGTGCTCAACAATGTGCTCCAGGGTCTGATTAGGAGGTCGATAGTCGCATGATGGGAAAGCATTAATCTTCCACCTATGGAGGGTGGCAGCATCAACCATGAATGTCGTCCCTTGAATGTTGAAGATTGACGTTCGACCCGATTGTTTAAATGTTAAACGGATTCGATACAGGGATACAGAGATAGCGACACAGAGAAACTATTTCTTCTGGTAGGGGGCGATCTAGAAAAAGGGGTCATCATCTTCTGATTAGAGCATGGCCACTAAGGAGTGAAATCAGGAAGCACTTTTCACACAAAGGGTAGTGGCAATTTGGAGTTTCAAGATGGAGATGGAGATAATATAAGAAATAGGAACATAAGAAACAGGAGAAGTCGGCCATTTGGCCCTTCGAGCCTGCTCCGCCATTCAAGACGATCATGGCTGATCTGATCTTGGCCTCAGCTCCACTTCCCTGCCCGCTCCCCATAACCCTTGACTCTCTCACCATTCAAACATCTGTCTATGTCCACCTTAAATATATTCAATGACCCAGTCTCCACAGCTCTCTGAGGTAGAGAATTCCAAAGATTCACAATCCTCTGAGAGAAGAAATTCCTCCTCATTTCTGTTTAAATGGACAACCCCTTATCTGAAACTATGCCCCCTAGTTCTAGATTCTCCCATGAGGGGAACATCCTCTCTGCATCTACCCTGTAAGTCCCCTCAGAATCTTATACGTTTCAATAAGATCACCTCTCATTCTTCTAAACTCCAATGAGAATAGGCCCAACCTGCTCAACCTTTCTTCATATCTCAACCCTTCATTTCAGGAATCAACCTTGTGAACCTTCTCTGAACTGCCTCCAATGCAAGTATATCCCTCCTTAAATAAGGAGACCAAAACTGTACGCAGTACTTCAGGTGTGGTCTTACCAACCAACGTCCTATACAGTTGGAGCAGGACTTCTCTGCTTTTATACTCTTATCCCCCTTGCAATAAAGGCCAACATTCCATTTGCCTTCCTGATTACTTGCTGTACCTGCATACTAACTTTTTGTGTTTCATGTACAAGAACCCCCGGTCCCTCTGTACCATTTTGTTATCGCTCACCATTTAAATAATAATTTTTTTTTTATTTTTCTTACCAAAATGGATAACTCACATTTTCCCACATTATAGACCATCTGCCAAATTTTTGCCCATCTACCTACCTAGCCTGTCTATATCCCTTTATAGATTTTTTGCATCATCCTCACAACTTGCTTTCCCACCTATCTTTTTATCATTAGCAAACTTGGTTGCATTACAATCGGTCCCTTCATCTAAGTCATTAATATAAATTATAAATATTATATATTAAACATTGAGGCCCCAGCACTGATCCCTGTGGCACTCCACTAGTTACAGTTTGCCAAACTGAAAATGACCCATTTATCCCGACCCTCTGTTTTCTGTTAGTTAGACAATCCTCTATCCACGCTAATATATTACCCCCAACCCCGTGAGCTCTCATCTTGTGAAGTAACCTTTTGTGTGGCACCTTATCGAATGCTTTCTGGAAATCCAAATACACCACATCCACTGGTTCCCCCTTATCCACCCTGCTCATTACATCCTCAAATGACCCATTTATCCAGCAAATTTGTCAAACATCATTTCCCTTTCATAAAACCATGCTGACTCTGCTTGACCGTATTTTGATTTTCTAAATGTCCTGCTAGAATTTCCTTAATGATGGACTCCAACATTTTCCCAATGATAGATGTTCGGCTAACTGGTCTATAGTTTTATGTTTTCTGTCTCCCCCCTTTATTAAATAGAGATGATACATTTGCGGTTTTCCAATCCGCTGGGACTGACCCAGAATCCAGGGAATTTTGGTCGATTACAACCAATGCATCCACTATCTCTGCAGCCACTTCTTTTAGGACCTTAGGATGCAGGCCATCAAGTCCAGGGGACTTGTCCACCTTTAGTCCCATTAGTTTGCCTAGTACTTTATCTCTAGTGATAGAGATTGTTTTAAGTCTACCGCCCACCCCCCACATTAGCTCCTTGATCATCAATTTGTGTGAAAGTGCTTCCTGATTTCACTCCTGAATGATCCAGCTCTAATCTGAAGATGATGTCCCCTTTTTCTAGATCCACCCTGCCAGAAGAAATCGTTTCTGTGCATCTCTAACTCTATCTCTGTATCAAATCCGTTAAACATTTAAGCAATCAGGTCGAACGTCAATCACCAACACTCATGGGACGACAAGACAAAGTTATTCAACCTGCCTCCTCATTTACCACTTTGAGCCCCAGTGTCATGTTGCTGAATCTGTGCCACATTCTCATCTAGCCCAATAAATCTGTCCTGCGGTGCGGTGCTCAAATTGAACTCAGTTCCTCAGACGGGGTCTGACCAAAGCTCTGTACAGCTGCAGCATCGCTCCCTCCCCTTTCGATTCCAGCCTTTGTTTGAGATAAAGATGCTGCAATAAGCTAAAAAAACAGAAAAAAGAAACATCTGGTGGATGGGTTAGTGTTGTTCTGGGAGGAGCAAAAGGTGTTCACCAAGGCGGGGGGCGGTGGGGGGGGTGGGGGAGGTTTGCAAGTCAGAATTAGAATAATTCTAGTGAGAAAGAAATATTCTAAGAGAAGGATGAACCAACTAAGGAAGTAAACATAGAAACATAGAAATTTACAGAGCAGAAGGAGGCCATTTCAGCCCATCGTGTCCGCGCCGGCCGACAAAGAGCCACACGGCCCTCGGTCAGCAGCCCTAAAGGCTACATATAAACCTATGAACAATGACGGAAAGGCAAAGAGCACCCAGCCCAACCAGTCCGCCTCACACACTGCCGCACCCCTTAGACTGAAACATTCTACACTCCACTCCAACCGGAGCCATGTGATCTCCTGGGAGAGGCAAAAACCAGATAAAAAACCAGGCCAATTTAGAAACATAGACACATAGAAACATAGAAAATAGGTGCAGGAGTAGGCCATTCGGCCCTTCGAGCCTGCACCGCCATTCAATAAGATCATGGCTGATCATTCCCTCAGTACCCCTTTCCTGCTTTCTCCCCAAACCCTCGATCCCTTTAGCCGTAAGGGCCATATCTAACTCCCTCTTGAATATATCCAATGAACTGGCATCAACAACTCTCTGCAGCAAGGAATTCCACAGGTTAACAACTCTCTGAGTGAAGAAGTTTCTCCTCATCTCGGTCCTAAATGGCCTACCCCTTATTCTAAGACTGTGTCCCCTGGTTCTGGACTTCCCCAACATCGGGAACATTCTTCCCGCATCTAACCTGTCCCGTCAGAATCTGATACATTTCTATGAGATCCCCTCACATCCTTCTAAACTCCAGTGTATAAATGCTCAGTTGATCCAATCTCTCCTCATATGTCAGTCCAGCCATCCCTGGAATCAGTCTGGTGAACCTTCGCTGCACTCCCTCAATAGCAAGAACGTCCTTCCTCAGATTAGGAGACCAAAACTGAACACAGTATTCCAAGTGTGGCCTCACCAAAGCCCTGTACAATTGCAGTAAGACCTCCCTGCTCCTCTACTCAAATCCCCTAACTATGAAGGCCAACATACCATTTGCCTTCTTCACTGCCTGCTGTACCTGCATGCCAACTTTCAATGACTGATGAACTATGACACCCAGGTCTCGTTGCACCTCCCCTTTTCCTAATCTGCCGCCATTCAGATAATATTCTGCCTTCGTATTATTGCCTCCAATGTGGATAACCTCACATTTATCCACATTATACTGCATCTGCCATGCATTTGCCCACTCACCTAACCTGTCCAAATCACCCTGCAGCCTCTTAGCATTCTCCTCACAGCTCACACCACCACCCAGTTTAGTGTCATCTGCAAACTTGGAGATATTACATTCAATTCCTTCATCCAAATCATTAATGTATATTGTAAAGAGCTGGGGTCCCAGCACTGAGCCCTGCGGCACTCCACTAGGAATGCCTCCCATTCCGAAAAGGACCCGTTTATCCCGACTCTCTGCTTCCTGTCTGCCAACCAATTCTCTATCCACACGAGTACATTACCCCCAATATCTTGTGCTTTGATTTTGCACAACAATCTCTTATGTGGGACCTTGTCAAAGGCCTTTTGAAAGTCCAAATACATCACATCCACTGGTTCTCCCTTGTCTGCTCTACTAGTTACATCCTCAAAAAATTCCAGAAGATTTGCCAAGTATGATTTCCCCCTCATAAATCCATGCTGACTTGGACAGATCCTGTCACTACTTTTTAAATGCGCTGCTATTTCATCCTTAAAAATTGATTCCAACATTTTCCCCACTACTCGTGTCAGACTAACCAGTCTATAATTACCCGTTTTCTCTCTCCCTCCTTGTTAAAAAAGTGGTGTTACATTAGCTACCCTCCAGTCCATAGGAACTGATCCCTGTTGGAAAATGATCACCAATGCATCCTAGGGCCATTTCCTTAAGTACTCGGGGATGCAGACAATCAGGCCCTGGGGATTTATCGGTCTTCAATCCCATCAATTTCCCTAACACAATTTCTCGCCTAATAAGGATATCCTTCAGTTCCTCCTTCTCTCTAGACCCTCGGTCCCCTAGTACATCCAGAAGGTTATTTGTGTCTTCCTTCGTGAAGACAGAACCAAAGTATTTGTTCAATTGGTCTGTCATTTCTTTGTTCCCCATTATAAATTCACCTGAGTCCGACTGCAAGGGACCTACATTTGTCTTCACTAATCTTTTTCTCTTCACATATCTATAGAAACTTTTGCAGTCAGTTTTTATGTTCCTGGCAAGCTTCCTCTCGTACTCTATTTTCCCCTCCTAATCAAACCCTTTGTCCTCCTCTGCTGAATTCTAAATTTCTCCCAGTCCTCAGGTTTGCTGCTATTTTTGGCCTATTTATATGCCTCTTCCTTGGATCTAACACTATCCTTAATTTCTCTTGTTAGCCACGGTTGAGCCACCTTCCATGTTTTATTTTTACTCCAGACAGGGATGTACAATTGTTGAAGTTCATCCATGTGATCTATAAATGTTTGCCATTGCCTATCCATCGTCAACCCTTCAAGTATCATTTGCCAGTCTATTCTAGCCAATTCATGCCTCTTGCCATCGAAGTTAGCTTTCCTTAAGTTCAGGACCCTAGTCTCTGAATTAACTGTGTCACTCTCCATCTTAATAAAGAATTCTACCATATTATGGTCACTCTTCCCCAAGTGGCCTCGCACAACAAGATTGCTAATTAGTCCCTTCTCATTACACATCACCGAGTCTCGGATGGCCAGCTCGCTAGTTGGTTCCTCGACATATTGGTCAAAAAAACCATCCCTAATACACTCCAGGAAATCCTCCTCCATTGCATTGCTACCAGTTTGGTTAGCTCAAACTATATGTAAATTAAAGTCGCCCATGAAAACTGCTGTACCTTTATTGCACACACCCCTTATTTCTTGTTTGATGCTGTCCCCAACCTCACTACTACTGTTTGGTGGTCTGTACACAACTCCCACCAGCGTTTTCTGCCCTTTAGTATTCCGTAGTTCCACCCATACCAATTCCACATCATCCAAGCCAATGTCCTTCCTTACTATTGCATTAATTTCCTCTTTAACCAGTAACGCCACCCCGCCTCCTTTTCCTTTCTGTCTATCCTTCCTAAATGTTGAATACCCTTGGATGTTGAGTTCCCAGCCTTGATCACCCTGGAGCCATGTCTCTGTGGTGCCAATTACATCATATCCATTAACTGCTATCTGTGCAGTTAATTTGTCCACCTTATTCCGAATGTTCCTTGCATTGAGGTACAGAGCCTTCAGGCTTGTCTTTTTAACACACTTTGCCCCTTTAGAATTTTCCTGTAATGTGGTCCTTTTTATTTTTTGCCTTGGGTTTCTCTGCCCTCCACTTTTACTATTCTCCTTTCTATCTTTTGCCTCTGTCTCTCTTTTATTTCCATCTGCCTCCCTGCATAGGTTCCCATCCCCCTGCCATATTAGTTTAACTCCTCCCCAACAGCACTAGCAAACACTCCCCCTAGGACTTTGGTTCCGGTCCTGCCCAGGTGCAGACCGTCCGGTTTGTACCGGTCCCACCTACCCCAGAACCGGTTCCAATGTCCCAGGAATTTGAATCCCTCCCTTCTGCACCACTCCTCAAGCCAAGTATTCATTTGAGCTAGCCTATGATTCCTACTCTAACTAGCACGTGGCATTGGTAGCAATCCTGAGATTACTACTTTTGAGGTCCTACTTTTTAATTTAGGGAGAAATAAATCTGGGAAAATTCCTCTCCAACCCATTCAGGCGATCAAAACTAATCTAGGAGACCCTGGCTGTATTCTATTCCCTGCAAAGTTAGCATTATATCTGCTCCTTCCAACAAAAGGTCATCCAGTCTAATCCCAATTACCAGCTCTTGGTCCGGAACCGTGCAGGTTACGGCACTTTAAGTGCCTATCCAACCATCTCTTAAAAGTGGTGAGGGTTTCTGCATCCACCACTCTTCCGGGCAGCGAGCTTCAGATCCGCACAACCCTCTGCGTAAAGAAGCCCCCCTCAAATCCCCTCTAAACCTCCCACTAACCACCTTAAAACTATGCCCCCTCGTAATAGACCCCTCCACCAATGAAATAGACCCTTACTATCCACTATGCCCAGGCCCCTCAATATTTTGTACACTTCAATGATGTCTCCTCTCAACTTCCTCTGTTCGAATGAGAATATATCCAGCCTATCCAATCTGTCCTCATAACTAAGATTCTCCATTCCAGGCAGCATCATAGTAAATCTCTTCTGCATCCTCTCTCGTGCAATCACATCTTTCCTATAATACAGCAACCACAACTGCACGCAATACTCTAGCTGTGGCCTAACCAAGGTATTATACAATTTAAGCATAACCTCCCTCCTCTTATATTCTATGCCTCGGCCAATAAAGGCAAGCATTCCGTATGCCTTCCTTACCACTTTATCCACCTGGCCTGCTGCTTTCAGGGATTTTTGGACAAGCACTCCAAAGTCCCTTTGTTCATCTACACTGTTAAGTGGCCTACTGCTTAATGTGTATACTCTGTCCTTAATAGCCCTCCCAAAGTGCATCACCTCACACTTCTCTGAATTAAATTTCATTTGCCACTGTTCTGCCCACCTGACCAGTAGATTGATATCCTCCTGCAGCACATGACTTTCCTCTTCATTCTCAACCACACAGCCAATTTTAGTGTCGTCTGCAAACATCTTAATCATACTCCCTATATTCAAATCTAAATCGTTGATATATACCACAAAAAGCAAGGGTCCCAGTACTGAGCCCTGCGGAACCCCACTGGAAACATCCTTCCAGTTACAAAAACATCCATCAACCATTATCCTTTGCTTCCTTCCTCCATGCCAATTTTGGATCCAACTTGCCACTTTGCCCTGTACCCCATGGGCTTTAACTTCCATGATCAGTCTACCATGTGCGACCTTATCAAAAGCTTTGCTAAAGTCCATATTTACTACATCGTACGCACAACCCTCATTGACCCTCTTGGTTACCGCCTCAAAAAATTCAATCAGGTTAGTCAGACATGATCTTCCCTTAACAAATGTGCTGACTGACCCTAATTAATCCTGCCTTTCCAAATGCAGATTTATCCTGTCTTTCAGGATTTTTTCCAATAATTTCCCAATAAATTGAAAACAAAGGCATACAATTTTGCAAAGAATATTGGAAGGCCAGAGGATTGGGAAATTTTTAGAAACCAGTAAAGGACGACTAAAAAATGATAGAGAGAAGATAGCTTATAAGAGTAAACAAGCAAGAAATATAACAGACAGATATATAAAAAGGAAATGAGTAGCTAAAGTAATGTTGGTCCCTTAGAGGATGAGACTGGGGAATTAATAATGGGACACAGAGAAATGGCGTCGACTTTGAACTAATATTTTATACCGGTCTTCATGGTAGAAGATACTAAAATAATGCCAATAATTGATAATCAAGAGGCTATTGAGATGGTGTTGGGGTGGGGGGAGGGGTGGGGGCGGTGGGAGGGGGGGACTTAAAACAATTACTATCAGTAGAGAAAAAGTACAAGACAAACTAATGGGCTTAAAGGTGGACAAGTCCCCTGGACCTGATGACCTGCATCCTAAGGTCTTAAGAGAAGTGGCTGAGATATTGGATGCATTGGTTGTAATCAAGTAAAATTCCCTGGATTCTGGAGAGGTCCCAGCAGATTGGAAAACCGCAAATGTAATGCCCATATTTAAGAAAGGAGGGAAACAGAAAGCAGGAAACTATAGACCAGTTAGCCTAACATCTGTCATTGGAAAAATGCTGGCGTCCATTATTAAGGAAGTAGTAGCAAGACATTTGGAAAAGCATAATGCAGTCAAGCAGAATCAGCATGGTGTTATGAAAGGGAAATCACATTTGACGAATATGTTTGAGTTCTTTGAGGATGTAATGAACAGGGTGGATAAAGGGGAACCAGTAGATGTCGTGTATTTGGATTTCCAGAAAACATTCGAGAAGGTACCACATGAACAGTTAATGCACAAGATAAGAGCTCACTGGGTTGGGGGTAATATATTAGCATGGATAGATGATTGGCTAACTAACAGAAAACAGAGAGTCGGAATAAATGGGTCATTTTCAGGTTGGCAAACTGTAACTAGTGGGGTACTACAGGGATCAGTGCTGGGACCCCAACTATTTACAATCTATATTAATGAGTTGGATGACGGGACCGAGTGTAATGTAGCCAAATTTGCTGATGATACAAAGATAGAAACATAGAAAATAGGTGCAGGAGTAGGCCATTCGGCCCTTTGAGCCTGGGAAAGGTGGGAAAGCAAGTTGTGAGGAGGACGCAAAGAATCTAAAAAGGGATATAGATAGGTTAAGTAAGTGGGCAAAAATTTGGCAGATGATGTATAATGTGGAAAAATGTGAGGTTATCCACTTTGGTAGGAAAAATAAAAAAGCAAATTATCATTTAAATGGGGAGAGATTACAAAATGCTGAGGGACAGAGGGATCTGGGGGTGCTTGTACAAAAAACACAAAATATTAGTGTTATATATGTAAACCTGTAAATACCTTGTGTAACCACCAGAGGGCTCATTCCATGGAGTCCCAAGGGATCCTACAATCCCTTGAGAGCACCTGTATTTAAGGAGGCCTCACAGGCTGGAGAGGCAGTCTGGCGACCTGCAATAAAAGGCTAACGTCACACTTTACTTTGAGTTCACAGTTTCTGGTCAGACTCTTTATTCATACACTACAACCGGTGACGAGATACAGATGACGAACCCCACTGCAACGATGCAGAGAACAGTGGGCATCCTGGAGAAATTTTTAGAGCGGGATGATTGGGAAATCTTCAGAGAGCGACTCGACCAATACTTTGTGGGCAACGAGCTGGAAGGAGAAGCGAACGCTGCCAAACGAAGGGCGATTCTCCTCACCATTTGTGGGGCACCAACGTATGGCCTCATGAAAAATCTGCTTGCTCCAGTGAAACCCACAGAGAAACATAGAAACATAGAAAATAGGTGCAGGAGTAGGCCATTCGGCCCTTCGAGCCTGCACCGCCATTCAATGAGTTCATGGCTGAACATGCAACTTCAGTACTCCATTCCTGCTTTCTCACCAGATCCCTTGATCCCCCTAGTAGTAAGGACTACATCTAACTCCTTTTTGAATATATTTAGTGAATTGGCCTCAACAACTTTCTGTGGTAGAGAATTCCACAGATTCACCTCTCTCTGGGTGAAGAAGTTTCTCCTCATCTCGGTCCTAAATGGCTTACCGCTTATCCTTAGACTGTGACCCCTGGTTCTGGACTTCCCCAACATTGGGTACGTTCTTCCTGCATCTAACCTGTCTAAACCCATCAGAATTTTAAACGTTTCTATGAGATCCCCTCTTATTCTTCTGAACTCCAGTGAATACAAGCCCAGTTGATCCAATCTTTCTTGATATGTCAGTCCTGCCATCCCGGGAATCAGTCTGGTGAACCTTCGCTGCACTCCCTCAATAGCAAGAATGTCCTTCCTCAAGTTAGGAGACCAAAACTGTACACAATACTCCAAGTGTGGCCTCACCAAGGCCCTTTACACCTGTAGTAACACCTCCCTGCCCCTGTACTCAAATCCCCTTGCTATGAAGGCCAATATGCCATTTGCCTTCTTAACCGCCTGCTGTACCTGCATGCCAACCTTCAATGACTGATGTACCATGACACCCAGGTCTCATTGCACCTCCCCTGTCACCATTCAGATAATAGTCTGTCTCTCTGTTTTTACAACCAAAGTGGATAACCTCACATTTATCCACATTATACTTCATCTGCCATGCATTTGCCCACTTACCTAACCTATCCAAGTCACTCTGCAGCCTCATAGCATCCTCCTCGCAGCTCACACTGCCACGCAACTTAGTGTCATCCGCAAATTTGGAGATACTACATTTCATCCCCTCGTCTAAATCATTAATGTACAATGTAAACAGCTGCGGCCCCAGCATAGAACCTTGCGGTACCCTACTAGTCACTGCCTGCCATTCTGAAAAGTACCCATTTACTCCTACTCTTTGCTTCCTGTCTGACAACCAGTTCTCAATCCACGTCAGCACACTATCCCCAATCCCATGAGCTTTAACTTTGAACATTAATCTCTTGTGTAGACCTTGTCGAAAGCCTTCTGAAAGTCCAAATACACCACATCAACTGGTTCTCCCTTGTCCACTTTACTGGAAACATCCTCAAAAAATTCCAGAAGATTTGTCAAGCATGATTTCCCTTTCACAAATCCATGCTGACTTGGACCTATCATGTCACCTCTTTCCAAATGCACTGCTATGACATCCTTAATAATTGATTCCATCATTTTACCCACTACTGATGTCAGGCTGACCGGTCTATAATTCCCTGTTTTTTCTCTCCCTCCTTTTTTAAAAAGTGGGGTTACATTGGCTACCCTCCACTCCATAGGAACTGATCCAGAGTCTATGGAATGTTGGAAAATCACAGTCAATGCATCCGCTATTTCCAAGGACACTTCCTTAAGTACTCTGGGATGCAGACCATCAGGCCCTGGGGATTTATCGGCCTTCAATCCCATCAATTTCCCCAACACAATTTCCCAACTAATAAGAATTTCCCTCAGTTCCTCCTTCTTACTAGACCCTCTGACCCCTTTTATATCCGGCAGGTTGTTTCTGTCCTCCTTAGTGAATACCGAACCAAAGTACTTGTTCAATTGGTCTGCCATTTCTTTGTTCCTAGTTATGACTTCCCCTGATTCTGACTGCAGGGGACTACGTTGTTTTTACTAACCTTTTTCTCTTTACATATCTATAGAAGCTTTTGCAGTCCATTTTAATGTTCCCTGCAAGCTTCCTCTCATACTCTATTTTCCCTGCCCTAATCAAACCCTTTGTCCTCCTCTGCTGAGTTCTAAATTTCTCCCAGTTCCCGGGTTCGCTGCTATTTCTGGCCAATTTGTATGCCACTTCCTTGGCTTTAATACTATCCCTGATTGCCCTTGATAGCCACGGTTGAGCCACCTTCCCTTTTTTATTTTTACGCCAGACAGGGAATGTACAATTGCTGTAGTTCATCCATGCGGTCTCTAAATGCCTGCCATTGCCCATCCACAGTCAACCCCTTATGTATCATTCGCCAATCTATCCTAGCCAATTCACGCCTCATACCTTCAAAGTTACCCTCCTTTAAGTTCTGGACCATGGTCTCTGAATTAACTGTTTCCTTCTCCATCCTAATGTAGAATTCGACCATATTATGGTCACTCTTCCCCAAGGGGCCTCGCACAACGAGATTGCTAACTAATCTTCTCTCATTACACAACACCCAGTCTAAGATGGCCTCCCACCTAGTTGGTTCCTCGACATATTGGTCTAGAAAACCATCCCTTATGCATTCCAGGAAATCCTCCTCCACCGTATTGCTTCCAGTTTGGTTAGCCCAATCTACATGCATATTAAAGTCACCCATGATAACTGCTGCACCTTTATTGCATGCACCCCTAATTTCCTGTTTGATGCCCTCCCCAACATCACTACTACTGTTTGGAGGTCTGTACACAACTCCCACTGGCGTTTTCTGCCCTTTGGTATTCCGTAGCTCCACCCATACCGATTCCACATCATCCAAGCTAATGTCTTTCCTTACAATTGCATTAATTTCCTCTTTAACCAGCAACGCCACCCCGCCTCCTTTTCCTTTCCGTCTATCTTTCCTAAATGTTGAATACCCTTGGATGTTGAGTTCCCAGCCTTGGTCACCCTGGAGCCATGTCTCTGTGATGCCAACCACGTCGTATCCGTTAACTGCTATCTGCACAGTTCATTCATCCACCATCCATTCATCCATTCATCCACCGATGTATGTTGATTTGTAAATCATATGTTGATTTGTGCACACTGGTCCGGGAGCATCTTAACCTGAAGGAAAGTGTTCTGATGGCGAGGTACCGGTTCTACACATGCAAGAGGTCTGAAGGCCAGGGAGTGGCAAGCTATGTCGCCGAGCTAAGATGCCTTGCAGGACATTGCGAATTTGAAGGACATTTGGAGCACATGCTCAGGGACTTCTTTGTAATTGGCATTAGCCATGAAGTAATACTTTGCAAACTCTTTACTATAGAGACCCCAACCTTGAGTAAAGCCATAGCGATAGCCCAGGCGTTCAGCGCCACCAGTGACAATACCAAACAAATCTCTCAGCACACAAGTGCTGCTACAAGTACTGTGAACAAAGTAATGTTTTCAAATCGTAATGTACAGGGCAGGCCTCACATGCCTGCATCTACATGTCCGCTGATGTCTCAGAGTCCACCATCAAGGGTGATGAATGCTAGGCCATTAACACCTTGTTGGCACTGAGGGGGTGATCATCGTTTCCATTCATGCCGCTTCAAAGGATACGTTTGCAAGGGCTGTGGAACAATAGGACACCTCCAACGTATGTCCAGGCGAGCTGCAAACCCTGCTAATCCTGCAACCCACCATGTTGCAGTGGAGGACAGATCCACGGCGGATCACGACGAATCAGAGCCTCAGACCGAGGAGGCAGAGTTATATGGGGTGCACACATTCACCACGAATTGTCCCCCGATAATGCTGAAGGTTGAATTAAATGGACTCCCAGTGTCAATGGAGCTGGACACGGGCGCGAGCCAGTCCATTATGAGCAAAAAGACTTTCGATAAATTGTGGTGCAGCAAGGCCTCAAGGACAGTCCTGACTCCCATTCGCACTAAACTGAGAACATATACAAAGGAAGTGATTCCCGTAATCGGCAGTGCTACCGTAAAGGTCTCCTACGATGGAGCGGTGCCACTCTGGGTGGTACTGGGCGATGGTCCCACACTGCTCAGCAGGAGCTGCCTGGGAATGATACTCTGGAACTGGGACAATGTCTGAGCGCTGTTGCCCGTTGACAACACTTCGTGTACCCAGGTCATAAACAAGTTCCCCTCACTGTTCGAACCAGGCATCGGGAAGTTCCAACGAGCAAAATTGCAGATCCACCTAATTCCGGGGGCGCAACCTATCCATCACAAGGCGAGAGCGGTACCGTACATGATGAGAGAAAAGGTAGAGATCGAGCTGGACCTGCTGCAATGAGAGGACATCATTTCGCCAATCAAATTCAATGAGTGGGCCAGTCCTATTTTTCCAGTTTTCAAGGGAGATGGCACCGTCAGAATCAGTGGTGATTACAAAGTAACTATCAATCGTTTCTCCCTGCAGGATCAATACCCACTACCAAAGGCAGACGACCTATTTGCGACGCTGGCGGGAGGAAAGACATTCACGAAGCTGGACTTGACCTCGGCCTACATGACGCAGGAGCTGGAGGAATCATCGACGAGCCTCATCTGCATCAACACGCACAAAGGTCTCTTCATTTACAACAGATACCCGTTTGGGATTCGATCCAAGGAAACATGGAAAGCTTACTGAAGTCGGTCCTGCGCACCGTGGTCTTCCAGGACGACATCTTGGTTACAGGTCGGGACACCGTTGAGCATCTGCAGAACCTGGAGGAGGTTCTTAGTTGGTTCAATCACTTGGGGCTCAGGTTAAAACGCTCGAAGTGCGTTTTTCTGGCACCTGAAGTGGAGTTCCTGGGGAGAAGAATCACGGCGGGTGGTACCGATTCGAAGACTAAGGCAATTGAGAACGCACCGAGGCCACAGAACGTGACGGAGTTGCGGTCGTTTCTCGGACTCCTGAACTACTTTGGTAACTTCTTACCGGGTCTCAGCACACTGTTAGAACCACTGCACGCCTTACTGCGTAAAGGGGACAAATGGGTATGGGGTAAAAGCCAAGAAAATGCCTTTGTAAAAGCTGGAAAACTGTTATGCTCAAACAAATTGCTTGTGTTGTATGATCCATGTAAGCGTTTGGTACTAGCATGTGATGCGTCGTCATATGGCGTCGGGTGTGTATTGCAACAAGCTAATGAATCTGGGAAATTGCAACCGGTTGCTTATGCATCCAGGAGTCTGTCTAAGGCTGAGAGAGCCTACAGCATGATTGAAAAAGAAGCTTTAGCGTGAGTTTATGGGGTAAAGAAAATGCTTCAATATCTGTTGAGCTCAAATTTGAATTGGAAACTGACCATAAGTCACTGATATCCCTCTTTTCGGAAAGCAAGGGGATAAATGCGAATACATCGGCCCTCATCCAGAGATGGGCGCTCACATTGTCCTCATACAACTATGCCATCCGCCACAGGGTAGGCACAGAAAATTGTGCCGATGCTCTCAGTAGGCTGCCATTGCCCACCACGGGGGTGGAAATGGCATAGCCCGCAGATTTAGTCATGGTAATGGAAGCATTCGAGAGTGAGCAAGATTAGAACCTGGGTGAGCCAGGACCTCTTACTGTCCTTCGTAAAAAACTGTGTGCTTCACGGGATCTGGTCCATTCTCCCATTAGAAATGCAGGAAAAAATAAAGCCGTACCAACGGCGCAAAGATGAAATGTCTTTACAGGCAGACTGCCTTCTGTGGGATAATCGGGTAGTGGTGCCCAAAAAAGGTCATGGACACTTTCATTAGTGATCTCCACAGAACCCACCCAGGCATTGTGATGATGAAAGCGATAGCCAGATCCCAGGTGTGGTGGCCCGGTATCGATGCGGACTTAGAGTCCTACATGCACAAATGTAACACATATTCACAGTTAAGCAATGCATCCAGGGAGGCGCCACTAAGTTTATGGTCTTGGCCCTCCAAACCGTGGTCTAGGGTCCATGTTGACTATGCAGGCCCGTTCTTGGGAAAAATGTTCCAAGTGGTTGTAGATGCGTACTCCAAATGGATTGAATGTGAGATAATGTCGGCAAGCATGTCCGCTGCCACCACTGAAAGCCTGCGGGCCATGTTTGCCACGTATGGCCTGCCCGATGTCCTTGTGAGTGACAACGGGCCGTGTTTCACCAGTGCCGAGTTGAAAGAGTTCATGGCCCGCAATGGGATCAAACATGTTACTCTGTCCTGTTCAAACCAGCATCCAATGGTCAGGCAGAGAGAGCAGTGCAAACCATTAAGCAGAGCTTGAAGAGGGTAACTGAAGGCTCACTGCAGACTCACCTATCCTGAGTCCTGCTTAGTTACCGCACGAGACCCCACTCGCTCACTGGGATTCCACCCGCTGAACTGCTCATGAAAAGGGCACTTAAGACAAGGCTCTACACGAACAGGTAGAGAGCAGGCGGCTTCAACAAAGTACATATCATGATCGCGCAGATGTGTCACGCGAAATTGAAATTAATGATCCTGTATTTGTGTTGAATTATGCACAAGGTCCCAAGTGGCTTCTCTGCACTGTTGTGGCCAAAGAGGGGAGTAGGGTGTTTGTGGTCAAACTTTCAAATGGACTCATCTTTCAACACTTGGACCAAACCAAACTCAGATTCACGGACTATCCAGAGCAACCCACATTAGACCCTCCCTTTTTTGATCCCCCAACACACACACCAGTGGCAATCGACCCAGCGGTTGACCACGAAGCAGAACCCATCACCCGCAGCAGCCCAGCAGGACTCACCACACCAGGCAGCCCAGCAAGGCCAGTTTCACAGCAGGCCAGCGACGGCCCAACAAATGACTCACCAAAACCAGCATTTGCATTGAGACGATCAATCAGGAAAAGAAAGGCCCCAGATCAACTCACCCTGTAAATATTTACCTATTGACTTTGGGGGGGGGGGGGCGGCAGGGGGAGTGTTGTTTGAAATGTAAACCTGTAAATACCTTGTTTAACCACCAGAGGGCTCATCCCCTGGAGTCCCAAGGGATCCCACAAGGCACTCTGCAGACCTGCAATAAAAGGCAAAAGTCACACCTTACTTTGAGTTCACAGTTTCTGGTCAGACTCTTTATTCATACAGTACAGTTAGTATGTAGATACAGCAAGTAATTAGGAAGGCAAATGGAAAATTGGCCTTTATTGCAAGGAGGATGGAGTATAAAAGTCGGGAAATCCTGCTACAACTGTACAGGGTATTGGTGAGGCCACACCTGGAGTACTGTGTACAGTTTTGGTCTCCGTATTTACGGCAGGATATACTTGCATTGAGGCAGTTCAGAGAAGGTTCACGAGTTTGATTCCTGAGATGAGGGTGTTGACTTATAAGAAAAGGATGAACAGGTTGGGTCTCTACTCATTGGAGTTTAGAAGATTGAGAAGTGATCTTATTGAAATGCATAAGACTCTGAGTGGACTTGACAGGGTAGATGCAGAGAGGATGTTTCCCCTCATGGGGGAAATCTAGAACTAGGGGACATAGTTTCAGAATAAGGGGTCTCCATTTTAAAATAGAGATGAGGAGGAATTTCTTCGCTGAGAGGATGGTAAATCTGTGGAATTTTCTACCCCAGGGAGCTGTGGAGGTTGGGTCATTGAATATATTTAACATAAGACCATAAGAACATAAGAATTAGGAACAGGAGTAGGCCATCTAGCCCCTCGAGCCTGCTCCGCCATTCAACAAGATCATGGCTGATCTGGCCGTGGACTCAGCTCCACTTACCCGCCCGCTCCCCGTAACCCTTAATTCCCTTATTGGTTAAAAATCTATCTATCTGTGATTTGAATACATTCAATGAGCTAGCCTCAACTGCTTCCTTGGGCAGAGAATTCCACAGATTCACAACCCTCTGGGAGAAGAAATTCTTTCTCAACTCAGTTTTAAATTGGCTCCTCCGTATTTTGAGGCTGTGCCCCCTAGTTCTAGTCTCCCCGACCAGTGGAAACAACCTCTCTGCCTCTATCTTGTCGATCCCTTTCATTATTTTAAATGTTTCTATAAGATCACCCCTCATCCTTCTGAACTCCAACGAGTAAAGACCCAGTCTACTCAATCTATCATCATAAGGTAACCCCCTCATCTCCGGAATCAGCCTAGTGAATCGTCTCTGTACCCCCTCCAAGGTTAGTATATCCTTCCTTAAGTAAGGTGACCAAAATTGCATGCAGTATTCCAGGTGCAGCCTCACCAATACCCTGTACAGTTGCAGCAGGACCTCCCTGCTTTTGTACTCCATCCCTCTCGCAATGACGGACAACATTCCATTCGCCTTCCTGATTACCTGCTGTACCTGCAAACTAACTTTTTGGGATTCATGCACAAGGACCCCCAGGTCCCTCTGCACTGCAGCATGTTGTAATTTCTCCCCATTCAAATAATATTCCCTTTTACTGTTTTTTTTTCCAAGGTGGATGACCTCACATTTTCCGACATTGTATTCCATCTGCCAAACCTTAGCCCGTTTGCTTAACCTATCTAAATCTCTTTGCAGCCTCTCTGTGTCCTCTACACAACCCGCTTTCCCACTAATCTTTGTGTCATCTGCAAATTTTGTTACACTACACTCTGTCCCCTCTTCCAGGGCATCTATGTATATTGTAAACAGTTGTGGTCCCAGCACCGATCCCTGTGGCATACCACTAACCACCAATTTCCAACCCGAAAAGGATCCATTTATCCCGACTCTCTGCTTTCTGTTCGCCGGCCAATTCTCGATCAATGTTAATACATTTCCTCTGACTCCGCGTACTTTTATCTTCTGCATTAACCTTTTGTGGCACCTTATCGAATGCCTTTTGGAAATCTAAATACACCACATCCATCGGTACACCTCTATCCACCATGATCGTTATATCCTCAAAGAATTCCAGTAAATTAGTTAACTATGATTTCCCCTTCATAAATCCATGTTGCGTCTGCTTGATTGCACTATTCCTATCCAGATATCCCACTATTTCTTCCTTAATGATAGCTTCAAGCATTTTCCCCACGACAGATGTTAAACTAAACGGCCTATAGTTACCTGCCTTTTGTCTGCCCCCTTTTTTAAACAGAGGTGTTACATTAGCTGCTTTCCAATCCGATGGCACCTCCCCAGAGTCCAGAGAATTTTGGTAGATTATAACGAATGCATCTGCTATAACTTCCGCCATCTCTTTTAATACCCTGGGATGCATTTCATCAGGACCAGGGGACTTGTCTACCTCGAGTCCCATTAGCCTGTCCAGCACTACCCCCCTAGTGATAGTGATTGCCTCAAGGTCCTCCCTTCCCACATTCCCGTGACCAGCAATTTCTGGCATGGTTTTTGTGTCTTCCACTGTGAAGACCGAAGCAAAATAATTGTTTAAGGTCTCAGCCATTTCCACATTTCCCATTATTAAATCCCCCTTCTCATCTTCTAAGGGACTAACATTTACTTTAGTCACTCTTTTCCGTTTTAAATATCGGTAAAAGCTTTTATTATCTGTTTTTATGTTTTGCGCAAGTTTACTTTCGTAATCTATCTTTCCTTTCTTTATTGCTTTCTTAGTCATTCTTTGCTGTCATTTAAAATGTTCCCAATCTTCTAGTTTCCCACTAACCTTGGCCACCTTATACGCATTGGTTTTTAATTTGATACTTTCCTTTATTTCCTTGGTTATCCACGGCTGGTTATCCCTTCTCTTACCGCCCTTCTTTTTCACTGGAATATATTTTTGTTGAGCACTATGAAAGAGCTCCTTAAAAGTCCTCCACTGTTCCTCAATTGTGCCACCGTTTAGTCTGTGTTCCCAGTCTACTTTAGCTAACTCTGCCCTCATCCCACTATAGTCCCCTTTGTTTAAGCATAGTACGCTCGTTTGAGACACTACTTCCTCACCCTCAATCTGTATTACAAATTCAACCATACTGTGATCACTCATTCCGAGAGGATCTTTTACTAGGAGATCGTTTATTATTCCTGCCTCATTAAACAGGACCAGATCTAAGATAGCTTGCTCCCTTGTAGGTTCTGTAACATACTGTTCTAAGAAACAATCCCATATGCATTCTATGAATTCCTCCTCCAGGCTACCCCATGCGATTTGATTTGACCAATCGATATGTAGGTTAAAATCCCCCATGATTACTGCCGTTCCTTTTTCACATACCTCCATTATTCCCTTGATTATAGTCCACTCCACCGTGAAGTTATTATTTGGGGGCCTATAAACTATGCCCACCAGTGACTTTTTCCCCTTACTATCTTTAATCTCCACCCACAATGATTCAACATTTTGTTCATTAGAGCCAATATCATCTCTCACAACTGCCCTGATATCATCCTTTATTAACAGAGCTAGCCCACCTCCTTTCCCTTCTTGTCTATCTTTCCGAATTGTCAGATACCCCTGTATGTTTAATTCCCAGTCTTGGCCACCCTGCAACCACGTTTCTGTAATGGCCACCAAATCATACCCATTTGTAATGATTTGTGCCATCAACTCATTTACTTTATTTCGAAAGCTGCGTGCGTTTAGGTAGAGTGTTTTAATACTAGTTTTTAAACCATGATTTTTAGCTTTGACCCCTCCTGCAGCCCCTTTATATTCATACATATTGTCCCTTCCTATCACCCTTTGGTTTACACTTACCCCAGTGCTACTCTGCTCTGTTGCCTCCTGCCTTTTGCATTCTTTCTTGGGGTCCTGTTCATCTGCGCTCTCACCCACTCTAACTAGCTCAGAGCCCTCTCCTGGGTTCCGAATACTCCTCGTATTGAGGCACCGAGCTTTCAGGCTTACCTTTTTATTACACTTTTACGCTTTAGAATTTTGCTGTACAGTGGCCCTTTTTGTTTTTTGCCTTGGGTTTCTCTGCTCTCCACTTTTACTCATCTCCTTTCTGTCTTTTGCTTCTGTCTCCATTTTGTTTCCCTCTGTCTCCCTGCATTGGTTCCCATCCCCCTGCCATATTAGTTTAACTCCTCCCCAACAGCACTAGCAAACACTCCCCCTAGGACATTGGTTCCGGCCCTGCCTCGGTGCAGACCGTCCGGTTTGTACTGGTCCCACCTCCCCCAGAACCGGTTCCAATGCCCCAGGAATTTGAATCCCTCCCTGCTGCACCACTGCTCAAGCCACGTATTCATCTGTGCTATCCTGCGATTCCTACTCTGACTAGCACGTGGCACTGGTAGCAATCCCGAGATTACTACTTTTGAGGTCCTACTTTTTAATTTAGCTCCTAGCTCCTTAAATTCATCTCGTAGGACCTCATCCCTTTTTTTACCTATGTCGTTGGTACCAATGTGCACCATGACAACTGGCTGTTCTCCCTCCCTTTTCAGAATGTCCTGCACCCGCTCGGAGACATCCTTGATCCTTGCACCAGGGAGGCAACATACCATCCTGGAGTCTCGGTTGCAGCCGCAGAAATGCCTATCAATTCCCCTTACAATTGAATCCCCTATCACTATCGCTCTCCCACTCTATTTCCTGCCCTCCTGTGCAGCAGAGCCAGCCACGGTGCCATGAACTTGGATGCTGCTGCCCTTCCCTGATGAGTCATCCTCCTCAACAATACTCAAAGCAGTGTATCTGTTTTGCAGGGGGATGACCGCAGGGGACTCCTGCACTACCTTCCTTGCATTGCTCTTCCTGCTGGTCTTCCATTCCCTAGCTGGCTGTGGACCCTTCACCTGCGGTAAGACCAACTCGCTACACGTGCTACTCACGTCATTCTCGGCATCGTCGATGCTCCAGAGTGAATCCACCTTCAGCTCCAATTCCGCAAACCGGTCCGTCAGGAGCTGGAGGCGGATACACTTCCCGCACACGTAGTCGTCAGGGACACTGGAAGTGTCCCTGACTTCCCACATGGTACAGGAGGAGCATATCACGTGATCAAGCTCTCCTGCCATGACTTAACTCTTAGATACACTTAATTTGGCGACAACAATGTTAACAGGTTACTTACTGATATAAAAAGAAAAAGAAAAGCTACTCACCAATCACCAGCCAATCACTTACCCCATTGGCTGTGACATCACCTTTTGATTTCTTTCTACTTCTTTTTTGCTTTTTCTCCCGGCTGGAGCTGCACACGTTGGGCCTTTATAGGCCTCACCACGCACCCCGGACTCGCGCTGCTCGAACTGCCGCTCCTCCTCCGACATTGGGCCTTTATAGGCCTCACCACGCACCCCGGACTCTCACTGCTCGAACTGCCGATCCTCCTCCGACGTTGGGCCTTTATAGGCCTCACCACGCACCCCGGACTCACGCTGCTCGAACTGCCGATCCTCCTCCGACGTTGGGCCTATATAGGCCTCACCACGCACCCCGGACTCTCACTGCTCGAACTGTCACTCCTCCTCCGACGTTGGGCCTTTATAGGCCTCACCACGCACCCTGGACTCGCGCTGCTCGAACTGCCGATTCTCCTCCGACGCTGGGCCTTTATCGGCCTCACCACGCACCCTGGACTCGCGCTGCTCGAACTGTCACTCCTCCTCCGACGTTGGGCCTTTATAGGCCTCACCACGCACCCCGGACTCACGCTGCTCGAACTGTCACTCCTCCTCCGACGTTGGGCCTTTATAGGCCTCACCAGGCACCCCGGTGGAGATAGACAGATTTTTAAACAATAAGGGAGTGAAGGATTATGGGGAGCGGACTGGGAAGTGGAGCTGAATCCATGATCAGATCAGCCATGATCTTATTGAATGGCGGAGCAGGCTCGAGGGGCCAAATGGCCGACTCCTGCTCCTATTTTTTATAACTTCCTGCACTGTTAACATCAAGATCAGCTACAGGTGTGCATTACACGCGGAGTCAAGCTCCCTTTCAGACGAGACATTAAACCGAGGCCCCATCTGCACTCTCAGGTGGACGTAAAAGGTCTCACAGAACTATTTTGAAGAAGAGCAGGGGAGTTATCCCCGATGTCCTGGGGCCAATATTTATCCCTCAATCAACATAACAAAAACAGATTATATGATCATTATCACATTGCTGTTTGTGGGAGCTTGCTGTGCACAAATTGGCTGCCGCGTTTCCCGCATTACAACTCCCAAAAACTCTATCTTTCTTTCTGTCATGAATGTCGACCATGTGTACTAACTGTATAGTCACATAAGGTGTGCCACCAGAGGGCACTGCGGTGGGAGACCTGAGGGTCACCTGCATAGGTGTGCAGGGGGCTGTATAAAAGGCTGCCCACCATGCTTGTGCCTCACGCCAGAGTTACAATAAATGGGACCAAGGTCACAACAGCTCAAGTACAACACTGGACCTCGTGGAGTCATTCATATGAGTATAAAAGACCGAACAACTGGCGACGAGATTACGAACTTTCACGCAAAAATGACTACCGTTGGTGCATTAGAAAAGTTCTCAGAGGGTGAAGATTGGGAAGCCTTTATGGAGCGGCTCGACCAATATTTCGTAGCAAACGACCTGGTAGGCGATGATCCGGCCACGCTGGCAGATAAGCGCAGAGCTATCCTGTTGGCCAGTTGTGGGCCCGCAGTCTACGGCCTTGTCAGGTACTTGCCTGCACCAGAGAAAACAACGACCAAGTCATACGAGAAGCTGAAAGTGCTAATTCAGGACCAACTCAAACCGAAGGAGAGCATCCTCACGGCCAGGCATCGATTTTATACACACCGCCGCCCCGAGTGCCAGGAAATCGTGAAGTACACTGCTGACCTCAGGAGACTGGCAGGGCCATGTAAATTCGGTGCATCCCTCGTCGATGCGTTGCGGGATGTCTTCGTAATTGGCATTGGTCATGAGGCCCTTCTTCACAGGCTACTGTCTGCCGAAACCACCGTCACTCTGCAGAAGGCCATCAGCATCAGCCAGGCATTCATGACCTCAAGCTGCAGCTCCAAGCAGATAATGACTCACTCTCAGGACTCAAACCCGGCAAGTACTGTAAATAGAATGGCGCCTTTCACAGGCAGAACTGTTGAACATGAATCTGCCCAGGGCAGAGCGTACAGGCCCCCGAGTCCTTTAACTCAGAGTCCGCCGAGGGGTGCAAACGTAAGTCGAGTAGCACCATGCTGCTGTTGCGGAGGCAGTCACAGGGCTCATCAGTGTCGGTTCAGAGACTATGTGTGCAAAAGCTGCAGCACAAAGGGCCACCTCCAGCGAATGTGCAAAAGAGCTGTGACTCACCACGTGGAAGAGGAGTCAGCAGATGGCTGTGAATCCAGCGCGGTTTACGAGGAGATGGCTAGAGAGGCAGCTCAGTCCCAGGACGAAGTGTATGGAGTATATACCTGCACCACAGATTGTCCTCCAGTGAAAATGGAAGTCGAGATAAATGGCGTTCCAGTCTTCATGGAAGGGGACACGGGGGCGAGTCAGTCTGTAATGAGCCAGGAAGCCTTTGAGAGGCTGTGGAAAGATCAAGCTGAAAAACCCAAGCTGGTCCCGGCTCAGGCAAAGCTGCGCACCTACACCAAGGGACTGCTATCAGTTGTTGGTAGTGCGGATGTAAGTATATCCCATGAAGGCGCGGTGCACAATTTACCATTGTGGATTGTTTCAGGTGATGGATCAATGCTACTTGGAAGAAGGTGGATGGGGAAGATTCATTGGAACTGGGAAGACTTCATCCCTCCAGCGATCGACGTCCCCCATGCTCAGAGGCAGAGCAAGCCCCCACCTTCGGTTGGACCAGGCACCGGAGAGCAGATCCGCGCAGCCCCCGAGGCACAGGCCTCTTATTACGACTGCGAGGCGATGATCCGGCCGAGACGACCCGAACACACCTTCCCGGTTTCAGTGGCAGGACTCCTGGGGAGGAAGATTGGATCAGAGGGCACCTTCCCAGCTTCAGTGGCAGAATTCCTGGGAAAGAAGATCGCGGCAGTCGACATCATGGACAGGGAAAAGATGGCATCCAAACCACGAGGTGCAGCGCTAATGGAGCAACGACACGTGGTTCCACGCAAGGAAGACGATTGGGGTAAAAGTAGTAAGGCCATTTTAAAGGAGGCCAGCAACTCACCATTTTTGAATGAACTGCTTGAAATTGGTAACCAATGTAAAAGTCCAGCTGTAATGAGCAAAATGTTGTTGAGTGATGTCGGGTGCAAATTGTAACCAGCCAATGTAGCGGGCGAACACCTAACGGTCGTATACAGGTCCAGCAGACTACCCAATGCTGTAGCCTGCATCCCCGGGACCAGAACGATGTATCATAAAGTGTCCCCACGGCTGACAGAAGTAGACAAGCCGCAGGGTAAACGATCCTCGGAGAGCAGAGGCACCGGCAGCGATACCCTGCCTCAAATCAGTTTAACATTGCAGACACCCGATGGCATGAACCGCCACGGGCCAGAAACAGTAAACTGCGCCTATGCTCGCAGTCGGCTACCGGTGCCCATCACCCGGGTGGAAAAGGCGCAGCCCACAAACCCACTCGCCACCACGGCAACCCCAAGAGCGAAGGGTCACCCGCAACGGCTCCTCCGAACGGGGCCTGGACCAGCCAGGATCCCAAACTAGAGAGTGCTCACAATGGTGCCCTCAAGGAAAGTGAGTCAGCAGTCCCCTGCGAACTACTAGATAAGACGAGGCAGCCCCACCGTCGCTCAGACAAAATGCTCACTCGCTCAGACCGCTTCCCAGGGAGCAGCAGCGACACTGTGCAAACGAAAAGGACAGGGAGGTCACAGACACATCAGCTGCCTTTGGGCCTGCCCGACACTAGAAGTAACGGCAAGAACTCTGAGCTCCGGCAACTTGAGCAAAATGAGCTCACTTCGCCCACAAGCCCACTAGCATGGGGCACTGCGCTGCCACAAGACGATCCGAATCTCATCTGGCCGTGCTGGAACTAGACTGTCCTTGATATACCTGTACTGATCATGTAAATGAACCACACAAAAAGAAACGCAACTGTAATCCACCCAACAAATGTACCAAGATGTAAATGTAAAACACATGTGATGAACTCGAATGCAACTTGCATGTAACGGGCCACTAGCATAATCTCTGCTGTGTATCTGTAAAGCATGCACTCCCATGTTCCGCCACCAGGGAGCTTATTCCCTGAAGTCCCAAGGGATCCCAGCATCCCTTGGGAGCACTGTATATAAGCCGGCCCTTAAGGCCTGTTACTCACGCTGGATAGTCTTATTAAAGACTGAGGTCACTGTTACTTTAACCTCCCTGTGTGCAGCCTCATCTGTGTTCGGAACACAACAACTGGCGATGAGGATACGAATCCAACGCAAAGATGCAGCAAACTGTGGGCATCCTGGAGAAGTTCTCGGAGGGTGAGGACTGGGAAGCCTATGTCGAACGGCTAGACCAGTACTTTGTAACCAACGAGCTGGATGGAGAAGGAAGCGCTGCAAAAAGGAGAGCGGTCCTCCTCACAGTCTGCGGGGCACGAACCTACAGCCTCATGAAGAATCTTCTGGCTCCAGTGAAACCCACAGATAAGTCGTATGAGGAGCTGTGTACACTGGTTCGGGAGCATCTTAACCCGAGGGAGAGCGTGATGATGGCAAGGTATCGGTTCGACACGTGCTAGCAATCTGAAGGTCAGGAAGTGGTGAGCCACATCGCCGAGCTAAGGCGACTTGCAGGACAATGTGAGTTTGATGGCTACCTGGAGCAAATGCTCAGAGACTTTTTTGTACTGGGCATTGGCCACGAGACCATCCTACGAAAACTTTTGACTGTAGAGACACCGACCCTCAGTAAGGCCATTGCGATAGCACAGGCGTTTATGTCCACCAATGATAACACCAAACAAATCTCTCAGCACACAAGTGCTAGTAATGTTCATAAATTAACTGGAACTGTGTTTTGGAGCAGAAATGTACAGGGCAGAAACCACGAGTCTGCAACTTCCAGCAGGCCTCAGGTGACCCAGGAGACTCAGAGTCCCCAACAAAGGATGAATGCAAGGCAATTCACACCTTGTTGGCGTTGTGGAGGCATCCATTCAGCCTATTCATGCCGCTTCAAAGGGTATGTTTGCAAGAGCTGTGGAACAATGGGGCACCTCCAACGAGCTTGCAAACGAGCTGCAAGCTCTGCAAAACCTGTTAACCACCACGTGGCAGAGGAAGATCAGTCCACGGTGGATCAAAGCAATTTCGAGCCTGAGAGAGAGGAGGCAGATGCTGAAGTACATGGGGTGCAGACATTTTTGACGAAATGTCCACCTATAATGCTAAACGTAAAATTGAATGGCTTACCCGTAGCCATGGAACTGGATACTGGCGCTAGCCAATCCATCATGGGTAAAAAGATGTTTGAGAGACTGTGGTGCAACAAGGCATTGAGATGAGCCTTGAACCCCATCCACACGAAACTGAGAACGTACACCAAAGAGCTTATCACTGTCCTGGGCAGCGCCATGGTCAAGGTCACCTACGAGGGCACGGTGCACGAACTGCCACTCTGGATTGTCCTGGGTGATGGCCCCACATTGCTTGGAAGGAGCTGGCTGGGCAAAATCCGCTGGAACTGGGATGACATCCGAATGCCTTGTCGATGAGGCCTCAAGTACCCAGGTTCTGAACAAATTTCCTTCCCTTTTTGAGGCAGGTATTGGAAACTTTTCTGGGTCAAAAGTGCGGATCCACTTGGTCCCAGAGGCATGACCCATTCACCACAAGGCGCGAGCGGTACCTCACATGATGAGGGAGAGAGTGGAAATTGAGCTGGGCAGGCTGCAACGCAAGGGCATCATCTCCCCAGTGGAATTCAGCGAGTGGGCCAGCCTGATTGTTCCAGTACTCAAAAGTGATGGCACGGTCAGGATTTGTGCCGATTATAAAGTAACTATTAATCGTTTCTCGCTAGAGGACCAATACCTGCTACCTAAGGTAGATGACCTATTTGCGACGCTGGCAGGAGGCAAGACATTCACCAAGCTCGACCTGACTTCAGCCTACATGATGCAGGAGCTGGAGGAGTTGGCGGAGGGCCTCACCTGCATCAATACGCACAAGGGAATTTACCAATATCTTGCAAAGATTCCAGGTACCTTTCCCCTACAGAGGAGAAGAATCCCTTTCTGGGCTTTTAAAATGAGTTTAAAGGGGCAGACGAAGCCTGCGGGGGATAAAAGGGGGTGCATTCATGGAGACCCCCCCCAGTGTTTGGACTCGTAGGAAAGGGAATTCAAAATGGACCTAAATGACAGAAGCTTGAGATCCCCTAAACATCTAGGGGAAGGAGCATATCAATTTTAAGATTCTACAACATTTTGGCTGCAAAACAGAGTTACCAAATACTGGAGATGGGGCCAAATTCGTGCATTAAGGACCCCAGGCTATGCACCCTCTAAGAGATAATCGAATTACCCAATCAAGCACAATGGACATCATGGTCAAGAAACTGGACAATCCTAAAACAATGCAAACCCAGTGGTAGCACATTCTCACACCTGAATTGAGTTACTGCTGACAACAGAGACATTTGAAAATTAATGGACAGAACAGTGTAAACAGAGCCCAAGAGATTTGATGGGAGATGACGTAGCCTTTTTTTTGGATATATCTATCCCCCAGTTTTACAAGGAAAGACTAGCAGAACACAGACTGTAACTCGCACAGACTTGAACACAGACAGAAACAAGCAGCTGGAGCTGGGGAGTGAAGAAATGGAGTAGTGAAGGAAAGAACAAGAAATCGTCAAGGACCGACCGAGCACGAGGTCCATGAAATGGAAGGTTGTCAGGAACCAAATTGACAACCACTCTGCAATCTACTTCTGAACGACCCAATGGGGGAGAAATTACCAAAAAGGACTAACTAAAACTATTCCTAACCAAAGAAAGTGGGTATTTACCCCATACATCCAAAACGCAACTTACCACATCAACGGACGCACCCCAACCGAAGACTACGCAGTCCGAAGTCCTCTCCTCCGTCCGGGGTACGGCTCGCCTAGAAGGCCAAGTGCAGCGAACCCCGAAACCGTGATTCACCGGCAACTGTCTAAAGGGATTGGTGAGCATAGCCCCTGAACCCTGAGAGCTATAACTTAGTTAGTTAGGGGAATTGGGAGGGGGGAGGCTGGGATAACTTGTGTAAATGTATCTGCATTCTCCTCTTTACCCCATTTAGAGTTTAAGCTGTATTCTTTTCCCCACAGACTGTAATTGGACAATTTATTCAATGTGTTGTACCCTTCAGTGTGTATTGGTCTGTGTGTGTTATTAAAGCTGTGCCTTTTACTTCTTTTTTTAAACACAATAAAGCCATACCTGCTTCCTACCTTGAAACGGATTGTCTGTCCAAGTCTGTCACAGTCCCTTCATAATTCCAGTATCTAGAACCAAGGGTGTGGGAGCAATTCGGAACTGCTCATATAAGGTCAGAAGGGAAAGCTGACCCCCTGAAAACCACCCCTTACATAATGGCGACCCAGATGGGACATTGATACAAGGTACGTGATAAGAGAGAGACTCGTTTCAGGAAACAAAGCAAAATGGAAGAGAGGATTTCCTCGTATGTGTTTAAGAGGGTAAATGTGGCTAAGGAGTGGGTACTCGATCTATTGTATGCTGAGCATCCAGAAGATGTTGCAGCTCAATGGACCGAGAGCAAGGACCATAAAAAGTTGATAGAGAAGGCCATTTGGCTAATTTGCCTTCAGCAACAGATCCGGCTTCTAGATGAGGAGAATGAGAAATTAAAGGGAGTATTGAGACAGGCAGAAGAGAGGTCCAGCGCAAGGGCCACAGTCGGGGAAAGGCTGTGGACAGAGGTGGGACAGTTAAAGGAAAGTAGAGAGCTCACTAAAGAAAGGCACAAAACCCAATTGGACCTTTTACAGTGTCAGATTATTGAAGCCAAGAATACTGAACGGGCATTGCGGGAAGAGAATTCCCGCCTCGCCAAGCAAGTTAAAGAGTACGGGGAGAGTGTGAGAGACATTCAGGTAGCCTATAAGGTAGCCAGGACCAGGAAATTTGAGGCAGGAGACCACGGCACCTGCCAGCAGCAGATCCAAAGCTTGAACCTTGCTCTATCCCGGGCTAAAGGCATGGTGTGCCTGTTAAGCCCGGGTTTAGCCCAGGAACACCTGGTTGGGCAAGGAGAAACCCCTCAGTCACTGCCTGCAGCTCCCAGGAATGGCCCGGGGCAGCAGAGGTGTCAGCCAGAGTGTAGGGCAGGCAAGGATTGCAAACTACCAACACCGGCAACCCCAAGTTTTAACTCGGCTTGGCAGCAGGGGGAAGAGGACGAGCCAATACAAGAAGGACCGGAACCAGGGCCAATGCACCCGGTCCGGCACCAGAAGTTTGGACCGCCTGATGCCAATGGGGCAACAGGACCCCTAGAAAGCAACTTCATAGTCCCCCACAACACCCAAAAACTGAGGGCTATGATAGGCCACCTATCATTGGTGTAAGCTCACCCAACAGGGGGAATCCCTCAGTACACTTCCTGGAAGTGGAACACACAGGGGATATTAACGGGTGCGCCGATTCAGAGCAGGCTAAGCTGTTGCTCTTCTCACTAGACACCAAGCTGTGCCATTCCCTCTCTGCAGACAGCAGAAAGGGGCGAAACACGTACGCTACGGTTAAGAAGGAGGTTCTAGAGGTCATGGGTATGAACGACGGGAGTCCTTTCTCCTGAGTGGAGAAAACAGTGCAGCTCTATGGGGAGACTCCACAGGCTTTCGCCGACAGGTTGTGGCCGGTTTATGAAAGGGCCTGTAGTGGGGTTCTTGACCGGGCCCACCTGAACCCTAACGAGCTGGCTCACTGGCTCTGCAATCTGATAGAAAACAGCTTACCTGGAGTAAAGGCAAAAGCCGAGGTCTGGTTCGATCCAAGAGATCCCAGAACCACTGAGGAGACAGTGGTCAGACAGTTGACACTGGCTTACCGGAACAGTGGAGGGACAGAGGAACCCTCCTCTAAAGGGAGGGTCCATGAGATTAAACCCAGCCAAAGCAAGAGAGAGTGGCATCAGGAAGTTGGGAACCCTCCCCACAAAGGGGGCGAATGTTTTGGGTGTGGAAAAAGTGGGCACTGTAGGAAGGACTGTAGGAACCCATGGAAAGAGAGTAAGGGAAAGGCCATTTCATCCCCAGCCCGTAAGGCCGGGGTAGGAACACCCGACTCATATGAGACACTCGTAGCCGCCCTACAGACACTCATAAACGGACAGGGAGCAGTAGCTATCGCAACCGGTGCAGTAGCCGGGACGGTAAAACCCTTTGCTCCAACCCACCCAGATGCATGACTAGTGCCAGCGCAGCCTCTGTACCTGTGTTCCCTAGAGTACGATGCCTGGAAGAGACCGTGCGTTACGATGGAGGTGGAGAAAGTGAAAGGTACCTACCTGCTAGATAATGGTGCTTCCAGCACCCTTGTATATGCAGATAACCCAGCTACCTCACCTCTATCAAACAGGGTCCAGTACAGTCTTGTGGGGTTCACAGGCAATGAGCCAACTGGTTCGTTTTCCATCCCGCTCACCATTCAGTTAGGGACACTCAAAACCAAATGGAAGTGTGTCCTGATGAAATGGGAGCAGAAGGGAAAAGGGATCCTGGGGGCTGATTTTATCATTGGCCACCAGATCCTAGTGGATCTCAGGAACCACTGTCTATGGGGAGCCATAGTGACTGACAGGGAAGATGAGGTGGCAGTGATCCCAGAAAAAGGGGCCAAGGGAACATTGTGTACCGTGAAGCCAAAGGAGGGTTATGACTTGGAATTACTGGTCAGTAACACCCCAGTGGAGTACCAGGCATATGTACGGGCACACCTTGCAGCATTTGCCACCCACAAACATGACTGTGGTAGGGTAACGGGGGTGGAAGTTAGGATAGAAGGGGACCCCATGACCCGACCACAAAAGCAATATAACTTCCCCAGGGAGGCAGAGGCAGACCTGACAATGGCGCTGGGACCACTGGTAGAGCAAGGGGTATTAAGACCAATAGCAACCCATGTGAACTCTCCACTGTGGCCAGTTAAAAAACCGGACAACTCATGGAGGGCCACCGTGGACTATCGAGTACTAAATAAGAATATCCCTGCCTGTGCACCCACTGTAGCAGCCGTAGCGGATCTCATAGGGAGTATTCCAGCATCTGCGACCACTTTCACGGTGCTGGATATTTCAAATGGGTTCTGGTCCATTCCTTTAAAACGGGAGGACCAGTACAAGTTCGCCTTTACTTTTAAGGGCCAACAATACACGTGGGACTGTCTTCCCCAAGGCTTCCACAATAGTCCCAGCAATTTTCACCAATGTATGGCGAACTGTTTAAAGGGCTTTAGCAGACCCCAACAGTTGGTGCAGTATGTGGATGACCTGCTCCTGTTCACCGATCAGGGGGAGGAGCATAGCCCACTGCTGGCTGAGCTGCTGGAGCTGCTAAAAGAAGAAGGGTTTAAAGTAAACCCCAAGAAGGCACAGATCGGCCAGAAGGAAGTCAAATTCCTGGGGCTGACTGTGCGCGCTGGGGAAAGGGCCATAGACAAGGCTAGAAGGGAGGCAGTACAGGAGTTACCAGCCCCCAACACAGTGACAGGGGTAAGATCCTTTCTAGGGCTCACCGGGTACTGCAGAGACTTTATTGAGGATTATGCAGCCACCGCAGCCCCTCTGCTCAGACTCCTACACAAGGGTGTAGAGTGGGTCTGGGATAAGTGCTGCAAGGCAGCATTTAATCAGCTCAAGAAGGACTTGCAGACCGCGCCAGCCTTGGGAACGATAGATGTAGGAAAGGAGTTTTTCCTGGAGGTGGCAACCAGCGGGGACAGTTTGAGCTCAGTGCTGCTTCAAGAGCGGCACGGCCAGTTGAGGCCGGTGGTTTACTCTTCCAGGATCCTCACAGATGTGGAGAAGGGGTACTCCAACTGTGAGAGACACCTCCTAGCCACACATTAGGCAGTGAAAAGATCCTTGATCTTCACGGGAGGGTCTCCTCTTACACTCCTAACCCACCACACACCTACTCAGATGCTCCTAGATGGGAGGATTAAGGACGGGACGGTGAGCAGTGCCCGCACTGCTCGCTGGACCCTGCTCCTCTCCCAGATAGACCTCAGAGTAGAAGGTCCCCGCGAGCCAAGGCTCGCAACCAACCTAATCTATCCAGGGAAAGCCCATAGGTGCTCCATAGAAGGGGTATGGGAGGTGAACATTGGCCTTCGGGCTGGGTTACACCCTACAGGCCAGGACATCTATGTGGACGGGTCCAGCATGGTATCTGCTGGCGAACGACTCACTGGATGTGCAGTCTATGACCCAAGGGCAGGTATTGCCCTGGCAATCAAGCTCCCCAGCACCATGAGCGCCCAGCATGCTGAATTGTCCGCCGTAATGTACGTGGTGTCCCACCCCAAGGAATTCCCTACCCCATACACGATTTGCTCGGACAGTATGTTCACCTGCAATTCATGTATGGAGTACCTGGCTATCTGGTCCCGTCGTGGATACACGTCCGCTGACGGGAGACCACTGGCAATCAAGCCCCTGCTGGAGAAAATCATGACAGCGGTGGGGGAAGAGGGAAAGGTCTACATACGTAAGGTGAAGGCTCATTCAGAAACCGAACCCCGTGCAGAGGGAAACCAACAGGCTGACAAACTGGCCAAAGAAGGTGCCCGCACAGGAAAGTTCTGGGACCCCTATAACACCGGCCGCATAGCAGTGGTCAAGAATAAGAACAGGGCAGCAGAGAGTACAGGGATAGCTTTGGCCCCGGACTTAAAAACAGTTCAGGCACAGGACCCAGTCCTGAAAGCTGTCCTGAACGCGCGAGCTAGTGGAGAGAGAGTAGAAGGTCCGTACGGTACAGCAGCCATTACCGTTAAGGAAGGCATGCTGTTTAAAGAGGGACAATGGGTCGTGCCACAGCAGCACCAGAGGGAATTCCTAAAACTGGTCCATGAGGGTCCAGGAGCGGGACACCCCGGGCCTGAGACCACCTGGCAACGGGTGGAACAGGCAGGATGGTGGCCGGGACTCAGGGAGGACGTCTGCGAGTTCTGTGCGAACTGCCTGGTGTGTGCTGCGAACAACCCTGACCCCCAGAAAAGGGAGGTGTCCCTAGGACACGTCAGGAGGGTAGAGGGACCATGGCAGTCAATCCAAATTGACTACATCGGGCCCCTACCGACTGCCCAGGGAGGGTACAAATACTGCCTAGTCCTGGTGGACGTGTTCTCAAAATGGGTTGAAGCCTTCCCCTGCAGAACAGCCACCGCACTAGGGACAGCTAAGATTCTGGTGAGGGAAGTGTTCTCCCAGTGGGGACTCCCACAGTGTGTGGAGACAGACCAGGGGAGCCATTTCACCGGGCAGGTAATGCAGGCAACCCTTAAGGTGCTCGGCATTGAGGGGAAATGGCACGTTGCCCACAATCCACAGTCATCTGGTATTATGGAGCATTTAAACCGCACCATTAAAGAAAGGCTGCGGAAGGAAACGAGAGACTCACCCCAAAAGTGGGTGGAGGTCTTACCGTTGGTCCTAATGGGGATCCGAGCCAGCCAGTCAAAGAGCACCGGGTATTCCCTATACGAGCTCATGACTGGCCGGATCATGCGGACCCCCACCCACGTCCTAGCCCCGGTGCTCACAGAAGGTCAGCTCAGAGAGGTGAACCGGGACCGGTTTGTCAGGAACCTGTTTGAACAACTCAAACAGATTCACTGGCAGGCTGCTAGTAACATGGGCAGACAGCATCAGGGGAACCGATTGCTGCTAGAACACAGCAAACACCACGAATGGGAGATAGGGGACCAGGTCATGGTGAGGAACTATGCTTGGGTCGGGGTTTTTGAAGCATTATATATGGGGCCATACAGCATTGTGGACAAAGCAAGCCCGATGGTCTATGCCATAATGCTGCCCCGCCGTACTAAGTGGTTCCACATCAACCAGTGCAAGCTGTACAGCCCAGGGTCAGCCAAGCACAGAGGGCAGCCGGGAGGGGTGAACCGTCCTCAGGACAGGGACCCTCCGTTGGCCGCCCCCGACGGTGGAGGGCCCACAGGGAATGTGGCAGGCTCAGAAACCGTGCCTATAGGGGCGGTGAATTGCAGTACTGGAGGGGCTATCCTACCCATCGTTTGGGATTCGGACGCACCCCCAGTAACCCAAGCCCTGAGAAGGACCCTCCGTACACCACGGCCAAAGATACCGTGGTCACCGGCATCTGAGCCTCAGCGAATCTACCCTAGCAGAAGGGCAGCCCGACAGGAAAGGCCGAAGGTCAGAAGTACAGAGGCCGCTCAGAGTAGGGACCACCAGCCAGCCGCCTCCAGCGGTGAGGGTCTCACAGGAGCAGTAGCAACGAGCTGTCCCAGAGACAAGGGTTTCCAGCTCACTGGCTGCGGGGAAACCCTAGCTTCCAGGCAGCTATCAGGCCGCACAAGACATGGGCCTGACAGGGACTAACCAGGCCACCCGGAGACGGGTGGCGGTTGTACATAGCTCTAATTTTATTTTAAGGCAGCTGACTGCACCATTTTACATTTTAAGGTTTAGTTTAGAATTGAGGGTAATGTTGCAGTAATGTTCAGGTGATTATTTTGAGTTTGTCTTGTGTGTCAGCCAGCCTGAGAGCAGTTCTCAAGGGCAGGATCCAGACATTACCGGGTGATGGACAAACCTCAGGAGACCAATTGATCTTGTTTAATTTTAAATAGGTTTTTTTCTTCCCACTGTAATGTGGTTGTACGTTGCCTATATGCTGGTGAATATAATGTAACTGAAATGAAATGTAACTGTGCTGAAATGCAATTGTAGTGATTGAACCCCCTCCAAGCTGGGAGGGTATAAATGTAAAAAGTTTGTACCTGTAAAGGGAAAAGTGTGCATCTATGGATATGTTGCATAAGTGTAATGCATTTTGGGTATTAGTTTAGCTAATTTATGGGGAAGGTTATCTCTTGGGAGTCAGGAACTTTGCTCACCTCGAAGAATAATACCATAAGTGATATGGTATCACAGGGGGGAATGTAGAATTTACCAATATCTCGCAAAGGTTCCAGGTACCTTTCCCCTGCAGAGGAGAAGAATCCCTTTCTGGGCTTTTAAAATGAGTTTAAAGGGGCAGACGAAGCCTGCGGGGGATAAAAGGGGATGCATTCATGGAGACCCCCCCCCCCCCAGTGTTTGGACTCATAGGAAAGGGAATTCAAAATGGACCTAAATGACAGAAGCTTGAGATCCCCTAAACATCTATGGGAAGGAGCATATCAATTTTAAGATTCTACAACATTTTGGCTGCAAAAAAGAGTTACCAAATACTGGAGGTGGGGCCAAATTCGTGCATTAAGGACCCCAGGCTATGCACCCTCTAAGAGATAATCGAATTACCCAATCAAGCACAATGGAAATCATGGTCAAGAAACTGGACAATCCTAAAACAATGCAAACCCAGTGGTAGCACATTCTCACACCCTAATCGAGTTACTGCTGACAAAGGAGACATTTGAAAATCAATGGACAGAACAGTTTAAACAGAGCCCAAGAGATTTGATGGGAGATAACGGAGCCTTTTTTTTGGATATATCTATCCCTCAGTTTTACAAGGAAAGACTAGCAGAACACAGACTGTAACTCGCACAGACTTGAACACAGACAGAAACAAGCAGCTGGAGCTGGGGAGTGAAGAAATGGAGTAGTGAAGGAAACTACAAGAAATGGTCAAGGACCGACCGAGCACGAGGCCCACGAAACGGAAGGTTGTCAGGAACCAAATTGACAACCACTCTACAATCTACTTCTGAACGACCCAACGGTGGAGAAATTACCAAAAAGGACTAACTAAAACTATTCCTAACCAAAGAAAGTGGGTATTTACCCCAAAACGCAACTTACCACATCAATGGACACACCCCAATCGAAGACTACGCAGTCCGAAGTCCTCTCCTCCGTCCGGGGTACAGCTCGCCTAGAAGGCCAAGTGCAGCGAACCTCGAAACTGTGATTCACCGGCAACTGTCGAAAGGAATTGGTGAGCATAGCCCCTGAACCCTTAGAGCTATAACTTAGTTAGTTAGGGGAATTGGGAGGGGGAGGCTGGGATAACTTGTGTAAATGTATCTGCATTCGCCTCTTTACCCCATTTAGAGTTTAAGCTATATTCTTTTCCCCACAGACTGTAATTGGACAATTTATTCAATGTGTTGTACCCTTCAGTGTGTATTGGTCTGTGTGTGTTATTAAAGGTGTGCCTTTTACTTCTTTTTTTAAACACAATAAAGCCATACCTGATTCCTACCTTGAAACGGATTGTCTGTCCAAGTCTGTCACAGTCCCTTCATAATTTCAGTGTCTAGAACCAAGGGTGTGGGAGCGATTCGGAACTGCTCATATAAGGTCAGAAGGGAAAGCTGACCCCCTGAAAACCACCCCTTACATTATCTACCCAGTGGAATTCAGCGAGTGGGCCAGCCCAATTGTTCCAGTACTCAAAAGTGATGGCACGGTCAGGATTTGCGCCGATTATAAAGTAACTATTAATCGATTCTCGCTACAGGACCAATACCTGCTACCTAAGGTAGACGACCTATTTGCGACGCTGGCAGAAGGCAAGACGTTCACCAAGCTCGACCTGACTTCAGCCTACATGACGCAGGAGCTGGAGGAGTTGGCGGAGGGCCTCACCTGCATCAACACGCACAAGGGACTGTTCATCTACAACAGATGCCCGTTTGGAATTCGGTCGGCTGCAGCGATCTTCCAGAGAAACATGGAGAGCCTACTCAAGTTTGTACCACACACGGTGGTCTTTCAGGACGACATATTGGTCACAGGTCGGGCACCGCCGAGCACCTACAAAACCTGGAGGAGGTCCTCCAGCGACTGAATTGTGTAGGGCTGCGGCTGAAAAGGTCGAAATGCGTCTTCAATGCAACAAAAGTGGAATTTTTGAGGAGAAAGATCGCGGCGGGCGGCATTTGGCCCACAGACGCCAAGACAGAGGCTATCAGGAACGCGCCCAGGCCACAGAACGTCACGGAGCTGCGGTCGTTCCTGGGACTCCTCAACTATTTTGGTAACTTCCTGCCGGGGTTAAGCACCCTTTTAGAGCCCCTACATGTGTTATTGCACAAAGGTGAGAACTGGGAATGGGGAAAAAAACAAGTAATTGCTTTTGAGAAAGCCAGAAAGATTTTATGCTCCAACAAGCTGCTTGTAATGTATAACCCATTTAAAAGACTTGTGCTAGCATGTGACGTACGGAATCGGGTGTGTATTACAACAAGCTAACATTGTGGGGAAGTTGCAACCTTTCGCCTATGCTTCCAGGAGCTTGTCTAATGCCGAGAGGGCCTACAGCATGATTGAGAAAGAGGCATTAGCGTGTGTGTTCGGGTTAAAGAAAATGCATCAGTTCCTGTTTGGCCTCAAATTTGAGCTGGAAACCGATCACAAGCCCCTCACGTCCCTGTTCGCTGAAAACAAGGGGATAAATACAAATGCCTCAGCCCGCATACAAAGGTGGGCACTCGCACTATCAGCATATAACTATACCACCCGCCACAGGCCAGGCACCGAGAACTGTGCGGATGCTCTCAGTCGGCTACCATTGCCCACCACGGGGGGTGAAATGGCGCAGCCTGCAAACTTGTTGATGGTGGTGCAGCCCGCAGACCTGTTGATGGTCATGGAAGCGTTTGAAAATGATAAATCACCTGTCACGGCCCGACAGATTAGGACTTGGACCAGCCAAGATCCTCTGCTGTCCCTAGTAAAAAGCTGTGTACAACATGGGAGCTGGGCCAGCATCCCCGTTGAAATGCAAGAGCCAATCAAGCCGTTCCAGCGGCGAAAGGACGAGCTGTCCATTCAGGCAGACTGCCTGTTGTGGGGTAACCGCATAGTGCTACCAAAAAAGGGCAGGGAGACATTCATCTTGGATCTCCACAGCACACACCCGGGTAATGATGGAAGCGATAGCCAGATCCCACGTGTGGTGGCCCTGTATCAACTCTGACTTGGAGTCCTGTGTATGGCAATGCAGCGTATGTGCTCAGTTGAGCAACGCGCCCAGAGAGGTACTACTAAGTTTGTGGTCCTGGCCCTCCAGACCATGGTCAAAGATCCATGTCGACTATGCGGGCCCGTTTCTCGGCAAAATGTTCCTGGTGGTGGTGGATGCTTTTTCAAAATGGATTGAATGTGAAATAATGTCGGGAAGCACCGCCACCGCCACCATTAAAAGTCTGAGGGCCATGTTTGCCACCCAGGGCCTGCCTAACATACTGGTCACTGACAACGTGCCATGTTTCACCAGTGCCAAATTTAAAGAACTCATGACCCGCAATGGGATCAAACATGTCACCTCGGCCCTGTTTAAACCAGCCTCCAATGGGAAGGCAGAGCGGGCAGTACAAAACATCAAACAGAGCCTTAAACGAGTCACAGAAGGCTCACTCCAAACCCACCTGTCCCAAGTACTGCTCAGCTACTGCACGAGACCCCACTCACTCACAAGGGTGCCCCTGGCTGAGCTACTCCTGAAAAGGACACTTAAAACCAGACTCTCGCTGGTTCACCCCAACCTGCATGATCAGGTAGAGAGCAAGCGGTAACAACAAAATATAAATGATGGTCGCACCACTGTGTCACGGGAAATTGATCTGAATGACCCTGTGTTTGTGCTAAACTATGTACATGGTCCCAAGTGGATCGCGGGCACGGTGATAGCTAAAGAAGGGAATAGGGTGTTTGTAGTCAAACTAGACAATGGACAAATTTGCAGAAAGCACCTGGACCAAACGTGGCTGCGGTTCACAGACTGCCCTGAACAACCCACAGCAGACACCACCTTTTTCGAGCCCACAACACACACCCAAAGGATCAATGACACCACACCGGACCAGGAAATCGAACCCATCATGCCCAACAGCCCAGCAAGGTCAAGCTCACCTCGCAGCCCTGCAGGGCCAACAACACGCCAGCCCAGCGAGGGCACAGCCAACACAACAGAACAGACATTTGTAACGAGGTGGTCCACCAGGGAAAGAAAGACTCCCGACCGCCTCACCTTGTAAACAGTTTTCACTTTGACTTGGGCGGGGGGGGGGGGGGGAGGGGGAGTGATGTTGTGTATCTGTAAAGCATGGACTCCCATGTTCCGCCACCAGGGAGCTCATCCCCTTAAGTCCCAATGGATCCCAGCATCCCTTGGGAGCACTGTATATAAGCCGGCCCCTCTGTTCCTCACTCTGGAGTGTCTTATTAAAGACTGAGGTCACTGTTACTTCAACCTCCCTATGTGCAGCCTCATCTGTGTTAGGAACACAATAATCTCTGTATGGGGGGGGAGAATGGAGTACATATCATAAGAACATAAGAATTAGGAACATGAGGAGGCCATCTAGCCCCTCGAGCCTGCTCCGCCATTCAAAAAGATCATGGCTGATCTGACCGTGGACTCAGCTCCACTTACCCGCCCGCTCCCCATATCCCTTAATTCCCTTATTGGTTAAAAATTTATCTATCTGTGATTTGAATACATTCAATGAGCTAACCTCAACTGCTTCCCTGGGTAGAGAATTCCACAGATTCACAACCCTCTGGGAGAAGAAATTCCTTCTCAACTCGGTTTTAAATTGGCTCCCCCATATTTTGAGGCTGTGCCCCCTAGTTCTAGTCTCCCCGACCAGTGGAAACAACCTCTCTGCCTCTATCTTGTCTATCGCTTTCATTATTTTAAATGTTTCTATAAGATCACCCCTCATCCTTCTGAACTCCAACGAGTAAAGACCCAGTCTACTCAATCTATCATCATAAGGTAACCCCCTCATCTCCGGAATCAGAGATTCCCCCTGTACCCCCTCCAAAGCCAGTATATCCTTCCTTAAGTAAGGTGACCAAAACTGCACGCAGTATTCCAGGTGCGGCCTCACCAATACCCTGTACAGTTGCAGCAGGACCTCCTTGCTTTTGTACTCCATCCCTCTCGCAATGAAGGCCAACATTCCATTCGCCTTCCTGATTACCTGCTGTACCTGCAAACTAACTTTTTGGGATTCATGCACAAGGACCCCCAGGTCCCTCTCCACCGCAGCATGTTGTAATTTCTCCCCATTCAAATAATATTCCCTTTTATTGTTTTTTTTCCAAGGTAGATGACCTCACATTTTCCGACATTGTATTCCATCTGCCAAACATTAGCCCATTCGCTTAACCTATCTAAATCTCTTTGCAGCCTCTCTGTGTCCTCTACACAACCCACTTCCCCACTAATCTTTGTGTCATCTGCAAATTTTGATGCACTACACTCTGTCCCCTCCTCCAGGTCATCTATGTATATTGTAAACAGTTGTGGTCCCAGCACTGATCCCTGTGGCACACCACTAACCACCGATTTCCAACCTGAAAAGGACCCATTTATCCCGACTCTCTGCTTTCTGTTCGCCAGCCAATTCTCTATCCGTGCTAATACATTTCCGCTGCCTCCGCGTACCTTTATCTTCTGCAGTAACCTTTTGTGTGGCACCTTATCGAATGCCTTTTGGAAATCTAAATACACCACATTCATCGGTACACCTCTATCCACCATGCTCGTTATATCTTCAACGAATTCCAGTAAATTAGTTAAACATGATTTCCCCTTCATGAATCCATGTTGCAACTGCTTGATTGCACTATTCCTATCTCGATGTCCCGCTATTTCTTCCTTAATGATAGCTTCAAGCATTTTCCCCACTGCAGATGTTAAACTAACCGGCCTATAGTTACCTGCCTTTTGTCTGTCCCCTATTTTAAACAGAGGTGTTACATTAGCTGCTTTCCAATCCACTGGTACCTCCCCAGAGTCCAGAGAATTTTGGTAGATTATAACCAATGCATCTGCTATAACTTCCGCCATCTCTTTTAATACCCTGGGATGCATTTCATCAGGACCAGGGGACTTGTCTACCTAGAGTCCCATTAGCCTGTCCAACACTACCTCCCTAGTGATAGTGATTGTCTCAAGGTCCTCCCTTCCCACATTCCCGTGACCAGCAATTTTTGGCATGGTTTTTGTGTCTTCCACTGTGAAGACCGAAGCAAAATAATTGTTTAAGGTCTCAGCCATTTCCACATTTCCCATTACTAAATCCCCCTTCTCATCTTCTAAGGGACCATCATTTACTTTAGTCACTCTTTTCGGTAAAAGCTTTTACTATCTGTTTTTATGTTTTTCGCAAGTTTACTTTCGTAATCTATCTTTCCTTTCTTTATTGCTTTCTTAGTCATACTTTGCTGTCGTTTAAAATTTTCCCAATCTTCTAGTTTCCCACTAACCTTGGCCACCTTATATGCATTGGTTTTTAATTTGATACTCTCCTTTATTTCCTTGGTAATCCAGGGCTGTTTATCCCTTCTCTTACCGCCCTTCTTTTTCACTGGACTAGTCATAGACTCACAACCAGAAACCATGGGAACCTCCAATCGCAACAAATCTCACTTCCAACCAACCCAAGCTGGAAGCGGCCCTCCAATGGTCAACCAGGAAGAGCAAAGCCCAGGTCACCGTTAATGTACGAATCAATTTGCATTAAAGACTTGGGGGGAAGTGATGTCATGTGTGTAGACCATGTATACTAACTGTATATTCACAGAAGGTGTGCCACCAGACGGCACTGCGGTGGGAGACCTGAGGGTCACCTGCATAGGTGTGCAGGGCCCAGTATAATAGGCTATCCACCATGCTTGTGCCTCATTCTGGAGTTACAATAAATGGGACTAAGGTCACAACAGCTCAAGTACAATACTAGACCTTGTGGAGTCATTCTTAAGACTACTAAAGACATAACTCTTTCTTTCTTTGTTTCTTTCTCTAAACTTTAGTACAGTTAAGTACTTCAGTGTTGAGTCTCACTATGATGAGGACTCTAGTAGTGATAAGTCCTCATGTACTGACTGTCAGTGCTGAGGAGAGCTGCTAAACTTTAGCAATGAAGTGTGGTTATCTGTCAAAATTTCAATATCTCTGTGCAGGAAGAGGGAAAACCTATTTGGTAGATCATATTTGTTAATTCATCACATCCCTGGAATGCTTCTCTCTGTCTGCAAACACAGGCCCCGAAATTCACGATCGCGGGAAGGACTGTTACTGCCTGTTTGCGGAATGGCCGCTGTTTTGGGCTTCCCTTGCCGCCCCGATGTAGATTGTGTCCGGGAGGTCTTGCAGTGGTGTGGGCCACCGCTGGGGCTTGCGGCGGTAAAGGGTGCTCACCGCTCCGCTCCGCGTGAAGAAGCCGGCCCTTCAGCTGACTGTGCCCTCGCCAGCTTATAGGTGCAGAGTGGCAGAGATTTCGGAGTCGTGGGAGCGGAGAGAGACAAGAAGGTAAGATCCAAACCTCAGGTTGTTCAGCACAGAATCCGCACTCAAGGGGAGAGAGAGAGAGAGAGAAAGGGAGGGAGAGAGGGAGCGAGAATGAGAGAGGGTGAGAGAGAGAGGGAGCGAGAATGAGAGAGGGAAAGCGAGAGGGTGGGAGAGAGAGGGTGAGGGAGGGCTGGATGGGAGAGGGAGGGGGCGATTTAAGAGAGGGAGTGGGTGAAGGATGGAGAGAAAGAGCGAGAGGGAAGAAGAGAGGGAGAGAGAGGGTGAGGGAGAGAGTGAGCAAGAGAGGGAAAGAGAAAGAGAAAGAGAGAGGGTGAGAGAGAGAGAGAGAGAGAGGGAAGGGAGCAAAAGAGAAAGGAGAAATAGTGGTGAGGAAAGGGAATGAGAAACAGAATGAGAAAATTTAATTGGGAGAGAGAGAAATAGAGAAATAGGAATGAAGAAAGAGAAAGGGGGAAAAAAGCTGGAGAGAGAGAGAGAAATAGAGATTCACAGAGAGAAAACGGAAATCTCAATCCAAGGGCTCAGAGTGGAAACATCGCTCCAGCTCAGCATTCTGCCCGGTAACAAATGGGAATCATTTACATCTCCGCCGCCTCCAGGCCAGATCCAAGGTTGTCCCATCATCAGCCGTCGAACTACAGTACGCGCGCGGACAATGCTTGCATCTGCGCACATTCAGTGGCAAAACTCCAAGCCATCGTCAACATCTTCACTGAGGCGTACAAAAGCATGGGCCTTACACTAAACATCCATAAGACAAAGATCCTCCACCAACCTGACCCTGCCTCACAGCATCAAAATCCATGGCACGGCCTTGGACAACATGGACCATTTTCCATACCTCGGGAGCCTACTATCAGCAAGGGCAGACATCAATGACGAGGTCCAACACCACCTCCAGTGTGCCAGCGCAGCCTTGGTCGCCTGAGGAAGAGAGTGTTTGAAGACCAGGACCTCAAATCTGTCACCAAGCTTATGGTCTACAGAGTAGTAGTGATACCTGTCCTCTTATATGGCTCAGAGACGTGGACTATTTCTAGCAGACACCTCAAAGCGCTGGAGAAATACCACCAACGCTGCCTCCGCAAGATCCTGCAAATCCACTGGGAGGACAGACGCACCAACGTCAGTGTTGAGCAAATGAGTTGACGGCACAAATCATTATTACAAATGGGTATTACAGAAACGTGGTTGCAGGGGGGCCAAAACTGGGAATTAAACATACAGGGGTATCTGACGTTTCGGAAAGATAGACAAGAAGGGAAAGGAGGTGGGGTAGCTCTGTTAATAAAGGATGATATCAGGGCAGTTGTGAGAGACGATATTGGCTCTAATGAACAAAATGTTGAATCATTGTGGGTGGAGATTAGAGATAGAAAGGGGAAAAAGTCACTGGTGGGCGTAGTTTATAGGCCCCCAAATAATAACTTCACGGTGGGGCGGGCAATAATCAAGGGAATAATGGAGGCATGTGAAAAAGGAACGGCAGTAGTGATGGTGGATTTTAACCTACATATCGATTGGTCAAAACAAATCGCACGGGGTAGCCTGGAGGAGGAATTCATAGAATGCATACGGGATTGTTTCTCAGAACAGTATGTTACAGAACCTACAAGGGAGCAAGCTATCTTAGATCTGGTCCTGTGTAATGAGACAGGAAAAATAAACGATCTCCTAGTAAAAGATCCTCTCGGAATGAGTGATCACAGTATGGTTGAATTTGTAATACAGATTGAGGGTGAGGAAGTTGTGTCAGATACGAGCGTACTATGCTTAAACAAAGGGGACTACAGTGGGATGAGGGCAGAGTTGGCTAAAGTAGACTGGAAACACAGACTAAACGGTGGCACAATTGAGGAACAGTGGAGGACTTTTAAGGAGCTCTTTCATAGTGCGCAACAAAAATATATTCCAGTGAAAAAGAAGGGTGGTAGGAGAAGGGATAACCAGCTGTGGATAACCAAGGAAATAAAGGAGAGTATCCAATCAAAGACCAATGCGTATAAGGTGGCCAAGGTTAGTGGGAAACTAGAAGATTGGGAAAATTTTAAACAACAGCAAAGAGTGACTAAAAAAGCAATAAAGAAAGGAAAGATAGATTACAAAGGTAAACTTGCGCAAAACATAAAAACAGATAGTAAAAGCTTTTACAGATATATAAAACGGAAAAGAGTGACTAAAGATCCCTTAGAAGATGAGAAGGGGGATTTAATAATGGGAAATGTGGAAATGGCTGAGACTTTAAACAATTATTTTGCTTCGGTCTTCGCAGTGGAAGACACAAAAACCATGCCAGAAATTGCTGGTCATGGGAATGTGGGAAGGGAGGACCTTGAGACAATCACTATCACTAGGGAGGTAGTGTTGGACAGGCTAATGGGACTCAAGGTAGACAAGTCCCCTGGTCCTGATGAAATGCATCCCAGGGTATTAAAAGAGATGGTGGAATTTATAGCAGATGCATTGGCTATAATCTACCAAAATTCTCTGGACTCTGGGGAGGTACCTGCGGATTGGAAAGCAGCTAATGTAATGCCTCTGTTTAAAAAAGGGGGTAGACAAAAGGCAGGTAACTATAGGCCGATTAGTTTAACATCTGCAGTGGGGAAAATGCTTGAAACTATCATTAAGGAAGAAATAGCGGGACATCTAGATAGGAATAGTGCAATCAAGCAGACGCAGCATGGATTCATGAAGGGGAAATCATGTTTAACTAATTTACTGGAATTCTTTGAGGATATAACGATCATGGTGGATAGAGGTGTACCGATGGATGTGGTGTATTTAGATTTCCAAAAGGCATTCGATAAGGTGCCACACAAAAGGTTACTGCAGAAGATAGAGGTACGCGGAGTCAGAGGAAATGTATTAGCATGGATAGAGAATTGGCTGGCGAACAGAAAGCAGAGAGTCGGGATAAATGGGTCCTTTTCAGGTTGGAAATCAGTGGTTAGTGGTGTGCCACAGGGATCGGTGCTGGGACCACAACTGTTTACAATATACATAGATGACCTGGAAGAGGGGACAGAGTGTAGTGTAACAAAAAATTTGCAGATGACACAAAGATTAGTGGGAAAGCGGGTTGTGTAGAGGACAGAGAGAGGCTGCAAAGAGATTTGGATACGTTAAGCGAATGGGCTAAGGTTTGGCAGATGGAATACAATGTCGGAAAATGTGAGGTCATCCACCTTGGAAAAAAAACAATAAAAGGGAATATTATTTGAATGGGGAGAAATTACAACATGCTGCGGTGCAGAGGGACCTGGGGGTCCTTGTGCATTAATCCCAAAAAGTTAGTTTGGAGGTGCAACAGGTAATCAGGAAGGCGAATGGAATGTTGGCCTTCATTGCGAGAGGGGTGGAGTACAAAAGCAGGGAGGTCCTGCTGCAACTGTATAGGATATTGGTAAGGCTGCACCTGGAGTACTGCGTGCAGTTTTGGTCACCTTACTTAAGGAAGGATATACTAGCTTTGGAGGGGGTACAAAGGCGATTCACTAGGCTGATTCCGGAGATGAGGGGGTTACCTTATGATGATAGATTGAGTAGACTGGGTCTTTACTCGTTGGAGTTCAGAAGGATGAGGGGTGATCTTATGGAAACATTTAAAATCATGAAAGGGATAGACAAGATAGAGGCGGAGAGGTTGTTTCCACTGGTCGGGGAGACTAGAACTAGGGGGCACAGCCTCAAAATATGGGGGAGCCAATTTAAAACCGAGTTGAGAAGGAATTTCTTCTCCTAGAGGGTTGTGAATCTGTGGAATTCTCTGCCCAAGGAAGCAGCTGAGGCTAGCTCATTGAATGTATTCAAGTCACAGATAGATAGATTTTTAACCAACAAGGGAATTAAGGGTTACGGGGAGTGGGCGGGTAAGTGGAGCTGAGTGCACTGCCAGATCAGCCATGATCTTATTGAATGGCGGAGCAGGCTCGAGGGGCTAGATCGCCTACTCCTGTTCCTAATTCTTATGTTCTTATGTTCTTACGTTCTCAATCAGGCTAACATCCCCAGCATCGAAGCACTGACCACGCTCGACCAGCTCCGCGGAGAACAGATAGAAATGTCCAGGCATGTTGTAAACTGTGACTGGGTCAATTCGAACTCTCCTCTTTTCCAAATAAAGCAATCCCACCTTCCCTTGGCGTTTCCTCATCACCTCCAGATAGATGGAAGCATTCTCACTGCACTGCTCTTCGGGGCAATGATGATTCTTGTATTCCCAAAGCTTTAGCACTGAGCACAGCTTTGATGACAAGCCTGAGCGGTGACAAAAGTCCCGGGATTGACGGACATACCGTCCGCTGCGTCTCCCTGGTCTCTGGGCGGTCTCCCCTCTGAGCGAGTTTGGTAGGGGCCTCCCGCCGGTGGGGAGAAACCGCTGAGTACCGTCCGTTAGCGTGCGCTGGCGTGCAACGCCAACAAGAGTCCTCCCTCCCACTGTGTTGCCAGTTGGTCCGGGCGGTCCTCCGCTCCAGCAGGGGGAAGGATCGCTGCGTGGAGGCAGGTCTAACCTCAATGTAAGTATGAAGACCTGCAAAAAAAGGTTAGTCCACTTCTCTTCATTTCTTTTGCAGGGATTTCGGTGGACGGGGTTCACTGAAGGATTTCTGGTGTTTTTGTTTATGTTTTGAAAATGTTTTATTTTATCAATTCCCCCCTCCCTGGGCCCGATTCTATCCTTGGCGGTACTTTGCCGAGGATTGCATTTGCCGCCCAGAATCGGCGTACGAGGCTCATTGTTGCCGCCGAGCGGTCTTTCCCAGATTTTTTCACCAAACTTCCACCCAAAGTACTGTCAGGATCTCAGCGGTCCTTTGGAGGGTACTTGGATGGAACTTAGCTTTCACCAAACTCGGGCCCTTTGACACTCTGTGGGCCAATGGTCTCTCCACTGCCCCGTGTGGCACTGACCAATACCGTCTGAAGGATCTTGAACTTTCCATTACGGACTTTTCTGACGAAAGCTCATCGAGCTGAAACGTTAACTCTGTTTCTCTCTCCGCAGATGCTGCCTGACCTGCTCAGTACTCCCAGCATTTTCTGATGATAAACATGCTGACTGCTCTGTCCCAATTACAACCAATGCATCCACTATCTCTGCAGCCACTTTTTTTAAGACTCTAGGATGCAGGCCATCAGGTCCAGGGGACTTGCCCACCTTTACATAAGAACATAAGAAATAGGAGCAGGAGTCGGCCATTTGGCCCCTCGAGCCTGCTCCGCCATTCAATAAGATCATGGCTGATCTGATTGTGGACTCAGCTCCACTTCCCTGCCCACTCCCCATAACCCTTCACTCCCTTATCGCTCAAAAATCTGTCTATCTCCACCTTAAATATATTCAATGACCCAGCCTCCACAGCTCTCTGGGGCAGAGAATTCCACAGATTTACAGCCCTCTGAGAGAAGAAATTCCTCCTCATCTCAGTTTTAAATGGGCGGCCCCTTATTTTGAGACTATGTCCCCTAGTTTTAGTTTCCTCTTTGAGTGGAAACATCCTCTCTGCAGCCACCTTGTCGAGCCCCCTCATTATCTTATAAGTTTCAATAAGATCACCTCTCATTCTTCTGAACTCCAATTTGTATAGACCCAACCTACTCAACCTATCTTCATAAGTCAACCCCCTCATCTCCAGAATCAACCTAGTGAACCTTCTCTGAACTGCCTCCAAAGCAAGTATATCTTTCCTTAAATACGGAGACCAAAACTGTACGCAGTACTCCAGGTGTGGCCACACCTATACCCTGCACAGTTGTAGCAGGACTTCTCTGCTTTTATACTCTATCGCCCTTGCAATAAAGGCCAACATTCCATTAGCCTTCCTGATTACTTGCCGTACCTGCATACTAATTTTTTGTGTTTCATGCTCAAGGACCCCCAGGTCTCTCTGTACTGCAGCACTTTGCAATTTTTCTCCATTTAAATTATATCATTTGCTTTTCTATTATTTCTGCCAAAGTGGATAACCTCACATTTTCCCACATTATACTCCATCTGCCAAATTTTTGCCCACTCACTTAGCCTGTCTATGTCCCTTTGCAGATTTTTTGTCTCCTCCTCAATTTCTCTCTCACCCATCTTTGTACCATCAGCAAACTTGGATACATTACACTCGGTCCCTTCATCCAAGTCATTAATATAGATTGTAAATAGATGGGCCCCAGCACCAATCTCTCCATCACCAAGAACACCTACTTCCGTAAAATACTTCTGTAACATCGCCCGTCTCCGCCCCTGCCTCAGCTCACCTGGTGCTGAATCCCTCATCCATGGCTTTGTTACCTCTAGACTTCACTATTCCAGCATTCTCCTGACTGGCCTCCCACCTTGCACCCTCCAACTTTGACCCTAAGCTCTGGAATTCCCTCCCGAAACCGCTCTGCCTCTCTTCCTCTCTCTCCTCCTTTAAGACGCTCCTTAAAACGTCCTTAAAGCTTTCGGTCAACTGTTATAATTGAAAGGCACGACTATTTGAACATTAATTGACAAAAAAAGTTTCCTGCACCAAGTTACACACCTGTTTTAAGGTGAGAAAGAGGCTCCTGGGCCTGCTCCTACGGTGGGTACGATGACGTGCGTACAGAGTACGCGCTTATACCGCCGTTGAAATATACAGCAGCTTGGGGATTTCTGTGTGCACCAGCGCTTGGGCTAAATCACAAGCTAGCGATCTGTCATGGAGCGGCCGGTAATCATAATTGCTGGCGGAGTTGGTCCATTTGCCCATCAACTGCCCGACAATTACGGCTGAAAAGGTTACGGTTAGTGGCAGTGGGCCCAGGAGCCTGTTTCTCATTCTAAAAGAGGATCTATGTTTGTACTTTGTGTGGGAAACTTCTTTTGTCGGTCGATTAATATTCAAATGGCCGTGCCTTGCAATTTAAATCATGATATCCGATATCGGGCTAGATTTTCGGGTTTCGACAAAAACGGTAATTTTACGTCAAAATTACCACTCTCACCGCGTGAAATTTCAGCCTTTATGTCTGCGCCGGGGATTGCATGAGGATTCGTGGCACAAACTGCGACTTTGGGAAACTGTAGTCCGGGCCCGGGAACGCTGTGAGAGAGGCCTTGAGGGGAGGGGGGGAGAAACAACAAAATAATTCAAAAAAACATTCCAAAATCTTTCCAAAAGCACTCAAAAAACATTCACACAATATTATCTATCGAATCGCTGAAAGAAGATTAAAAACTAAAAATTCTAACTTACCTATTTCGCAGGATTTCTGACTCATTGCTGCTGGCAGGGCTGCATCGACAGGTTTGACCCGTCGGTATTCTGGGCACGGGGAGAGTGCCGAAAGTCCGACCCAAAGGCAATCCACGGCGTTTCATGTCGGTGCACATCTCCCCGGCGGTACATGGAAGCGCCGCCGCAAACAGGTACCCGAAGATCCCGCCGACCGTGTTTTCACCGCGGAGCGTCAAATCGCGGCAAAAATCCAGTCACAAAACAAGGGAAAATCCGGCCGGTATAGTGTGTACTGGCACCCAGCCTTCAAAACCAGGAAACATCTCAACAACAACAACTTGTATTTATATAGCGCCTCTTAACGTAGTGAAACGTCCCAAGACGCTTCACAGGAGTATTATGCGCTAAAAATTTTACACTGACCCACATAAGTAGAAATTAGCGCAGTATTCAGAAGCTTGGCCAAAGAGGTAGGTTTTAAGGAGCGTCTTGAAGGAGGAACGAGAGGTAGAGAGGCAAGGAGTTCTGGAGCTTGGGGCCTAGGCAACAGAAGACATGGCCACCAATGGTGGAGAGATTATAATCAGGGATGCTCAGGAGGGCAGAATTAGAGGAGCGCAGACATCTCGGGAGGTGTTTGTGGGGCTGGAGGGGATTACAGAGATAGGGAGGGGCGAGGCCATGGAGGGATGAGAATAAAATAACTAGAATAAAGAGGTTTCAATTTTTACAGCTTGATGTGCAATATAAATTGGTGCTTGTTATTCTGTATGTGAGAGAGGCGTCGAGCACACAAGTAAATATTTAAATCGCCTGGAGAAAAACATCTCCTGGTCAAAACACACCTCTCACAGTGCAGTGTGTGCCCACATCTTTGACTTTGCACAGACTTTTAAGCAGAAATCAAAGATAACGTGTAGTTTTGTTCCAACGGCGTGTTACCTTTCGCGTAGAAACACAGAAATATAGAAACATAGAAATTTACAGCGCAGAGGGAGGCCATTCCGGCCCATCATGTCTGCACTGGCCGACAAAGAGCTGCATGGCCCTCGGTCAGCAGCCCTAAAGGTTACATATAAACCCATGAACAATGACGGAAAGGTAAAGAGCACCCAGCCCAACCAGTCTGCGTCACACAACTGTGACCCCTTATACTGAAACATTCTACACTCCACCCCAACCGGAGCCATATGATCTCCTGAGGCAAAAACCAGACCAACTTAGGGAGAAAAAAATCTGGGAAAATTCCTCTCCGACCCACCCAGGCGATCGAAACTAGTCCAGGAGATCACCCTGGCCGTATTCTATTCCCTGCAGTACCTACCATTATATCTGCACCGTCCAACAAAAGGTCATCCAGTCTAATCCCAATTACCAGCTCTAGGTCAGTAACTTTGCAGGTTACGGCACTTTAAGTGCTCATCCAACCATCTCTTAAAAGTGGTGAGGGTTTCTGCATCCCCCACTCTTCCAGGCAGCGAGTTCCAGATCCCCACAACCCTCTGCGTAAAGAAGCCCCCCCCTCAAATCCCCTCTAAACCTTCCACCAAGCGCGTTACAACTATGCCCCCTCATAATAGACCCCCTCCACCAATGGAAATAGACCCTTACTATGCACTATGTCCAGGCCCCTCAATTTGTTGTCTCCCTAATGAGGTCTCCTCTCAACCTCCTCTGTTCCAATGAGAACAAACCGCCGATCCAATCTGTCCTATAGCATACTATCGCTTGATATCATTAAATGGAGATCACATTCAAATCGTGCAATCTAAGAGTAGTTAAAGATTTTTAAAGTTATTTTTGGAAGTTTCCTGTGAACACACTATTTAGCACGCTCTGTTTTACTTTCAGTTACATTCCAAAAATTAAATTGATTACTCTTGGAAAAAATATCCTTTAAAAGCACAGAAGGACAGACAGATAGAAAGTTTTCATTTTAATTACTTGGGAAGTTGAACAAGAAGATTAAATAAAGTGAACATCGATCGGATTTCAGTGACCAATTCTGTCCTTTCAACCCAGAAATGAACAACATACAAAGCAATGGCCCGAAAATTTCGGTCGGAGGCTTCCTGCGGGCGGACGCATCCAACCGAAATATCTTTTCCGAAAATACCTGGTGGTCCCGGAGGGAGGTATACTTGCGGTCCGAGACCTAGATGCGCAGCCCAGCGTATGGGCTCACACATCCCAGGAACGTAAGCGCCACCTCGGATTCCGTGGGCCGGGACCACCCAGTTGATGTTGGTGTTGCAACAGCGATAGGAGACATGATTGGAAGATCAGATAGACACGTCGCTGGACTGTGATAATGGAAAACATGCCCAAATATGACATTAGCAGACAGAGAGAAAAATATCCCAGGTTGCTGGGATATGTGACATTGGAATGAGACAGTTTAGGAGAGGAACCTTCCTCACCCTCAGGACCAAGGGCCTGGCCTTCCCATCGATCCTGTGCTGTGATCACCACAATCGCCGTGTGATAAACTGGGACTTTATTTGTGGTAAAAACTGCCGTGTCAAATAAAATTCCTCAGACTTAGAAAATTATTCGTGTCTCTCTTGATCATGGGCCTTTTGTATTGAGTTGGACCTTAGAGGGAACGGTAGCACAGTGGTAACGTTACTAGACCTGTAATCCTGAGGCCTAATGATCGGGATACCCGAGTTCAAATCCCACCACGGCAGCTGGGGAATTTAAATTCAATCAATTAAATAAATCTGGAATAAAAAGCATGAAACTATTGGTTTATTGTAAAAATCCATCTGGTTTACTAATGCCCTTTAGGGATAGAAATCTGTTAGCCCTTACCCGGTCTGGCCTATATGTGACTCCAAACCCACAGCAAAGTGGTTGACACTTAAATGGCCTAACCAACTGCTACAAGAAATAATATAGAAGAATAAAACCGGACGGACCACCTGGCATCGACACAATGACAACAACACAGTCGACCCGGCAAAGTCCCCCTCATGAACATCTGGAGAGCTGTCCCACAGACTAGTCAAGCAACAGCCTGATATCGTCATACATTTGTCCCACACTCCTCCATCACCATCCCTGGGTATGTCCTGTCCCACCAGCCATAGTGACACAGCTGGGAGGGCGTGGCCCTGGGAGTCCTCAAAGTTGACTCTGGACCCCATGAACTTTCAGGTCAAGCATGGGCAAGGAAACCTCCTGCTGATGAATCAGTAAACCTCCATGTTGAACACTACTTGGAAGAACTGAGGGCACAGAATGTACTCTGGGTAACTTCAAGAGTGGTTCGGTAGTACCACAGCTGGCCGAATCCTGAAGGACATAGCTGCCAGACTGGGCCTCTGGCAGGTGGTGAGAAAATCAACATGAGGGAAAAACCTACTTGACCTCGTCCTCACCAATCTACCTGTTGCAGATGCATCTGTCCATGATGGCATTGGTAGCAGTGACCACCACACAGCCATTGTGGAGACAAAGTCCCATCTTCACACTGAGGACACCCTCCATCATGTTGTGTGGCACTACTACTGTGCAAAATAGGAATCAGAATAGATCTAGCAGCTCAAAACTGGGCATCTATGAGGCGCTGGAGGCCATCAGCAACAGCAGAATTGTATTCCACAACAATCTGCAACCTCATAGCCTGGCATATCCCTCACTCTCGCATCACCATCAAGCCAGGGGACCAACCCTGGTTCAATGAGGAGTGCAGAAGAGCATGCCAGGTGCAGCACTAGGCATACCTAAAAATGAGGTACCAACTTGGGGAAGCTGCATACTATAGACAGGGCTAAGCGATCCTACAACCAACAGATCAGATTAAAGCTCTGAATCCTGCCATATCCAGTCATGAATGGTGGTGGATCATTAAACAACTAATGGAAGGAGGAGGCTCCATGAATATCCCCATCCTCAATGATGGCGGAGCCCAGCACGCGAGTGCAAAAAACAAGGCTGAAGCATTTACAACCATCTTCAGCCAGAAGTGCTGAGTGGATGATCCATGTCGGCCTCCTCCTGAGGTCCCCACCATCGCAGAAGCCAGTCTTCAGCCAATTCGATTCACCCCACATGATATCAAGAAACGGCTGAGTGCACTGGATACAACAAAGGCTTTGGGCCCTGACAACATCCCGGCTGTCGTGCTGAAGACTTGTGCTCCAGAACTAGCCACGCCTCTAGCCAAGCTGTTCCAGTACAGCTACAACACTGGCATCTACCCGACAATGTGGAAAACTGCCCAGGTATGTCCTGTCCACAAAAAGCAGGACAAATCTAATCCGGCCAATTACCGCCCATAATCTCAATCATCAGCAAAATGATGGAAGATGCCATTAACAATGCTATCAAGCGGCACTTACTCCCCAGTAATCCGCTCACAGATGCTCAATTTGGGTTCTGTAGGGTGTTTGTTGTTCACCCTACTCTGATTCGTAGACCTCGGAAATTATAGTGGGAAAGGACAACGCATGGCACAAAATGTTGGCTATCCCAGTATCAGTTTTATTACGCAACAAAAAATGACTAAAACTACAGACTAGACTTCTGAAAGAAATTTGACTTTAGACATATAATCACCAGAGATTCCTGGTCCTCGATTCCCTAACCTGCTGTTTCTTCTTCCGGCCATTCTCTGCAGCTTCTGTTCCTTTTCTGCTGCTCCTTCCATCTTCCTGTCCTTCTGTCCTTCCGTCCTTCTGTCTTCATGTCCTTCCGTCCTTCCGTCTTCCTGTCCTCCTTGTGTTTCCCGCTTGTGTGTCACTGTGTCTGTATATTCATATCCATAGTATGAATAAGTTTCTTGCTTCTGAGATCCGATTATCGATATGGTGATCTGTTTAACTGGCTGTGGTGATAAGTTGAATGGCTACTAATTTGCACACGGAGTCGACAATGCAAATGATATTTCCTTATGCTGAATGCTGTTATCCAAAAATTTGCATTTTGTGGGGTCCTTTGTTGTCCGGTCTTTTTACAGACTCGATGTCTCCAGTGGGCTGTTTTCCCCACCCTGGTCAATCAAGTTCCAGGCCTCATGTAACAACTCCACTGTTGCTATGCATGAAGTCAGTTTTCGTTCCTGACCACAGAATGTCCTTAATTGTCCAACTTAATTCCAAAAGCTTGGTTTAATCAATTTTTAGTTCATGGTTTGTATTTTTCTGAAAATTAGTAACCTTACAGTTCTGCCAGGACCACTTGGCTCCAGACCTCATTACAGCCTTGGTCCAAACATGGACAAAAGAGCTGAATTCCAGAGGTTATGTGAGAGTGACTGCTCTTGACATCAAGGCAGCATTTGACCGAGTGTGGCATCAAGGAGCCTGAGTAAAACTGAAATCAATGGGAATCAGGGGGAGAACTCTCCACTGGCTGGAGTCATACCGAGCACAAAGGAAGATGGTTGTGGTGGTTGGAGGTCAATCATCCCAGCCCCAGGACATCGCTGCAGGAGTTCCTCAGGGCAGTGTCCTAGGCCCAACCATCTTCAGCTGTTTCATCAATGACCTTCCTTCCATCATAAGATCAGAAGTGGGGATGTTCGCTGATGACTGCACAGTGTTCAGTTCCATTTGCAACTCCTCAGATAATGAAGCAGTCCATGCCTGCATGCAGCAAGACCTGGACAACATTCAGGCTTGGGCTGATAAGTGGCAAGTAACATTCCTGCCACACAACTGCCAGGCAATGACTATCTCCAACAAGCGAGAGTCTAACCACCGCCCCTTGACATTCAATGACATCACCATCGCCGAACCCCTCACCATCAATATTCTGGGGGTCACCATTGACCAGAAACTTAACAGGATCAGCCACATAAATACTGTGGCAACAAGAGCAGGTCAGAGGCTGCGTATTCTGCGGTGAGTGTCTCACCTCCTGACTCCCCAAAGCCTTTCCACCATCTACAAGGCACAAGTCAGGAGTGTGATGGAATACCATCCTGAATTGCAAAATATATCGCCATTCCTTCATCGTCACTGGGTCAAAATCCTGGAACTCCCTCCTTATAACAGCACTGTGGGAGCACCTTCACCACACGGACTGCAGCGGTTCAAGAAGGCAGCTCACCACCACCTTCTCAAGGGGCAATTAGGGATGGGCAATAAATGCCGGCCTTGCCAGCGACGCCCACATCGCATGAATGAATAAAAAAAACAATTCTGAAGGAGGGCGAGGAATCCCGACAAGCCCAAAGGGTCCCAGACTCAACCTCTCAATCTGTGTCAAGTGATGTGATTTCAGCCTATGGTACAACTGGGGAACTACAATTGGCCTCAAGCATGTACGGGCAAGGGAGACAAGAAACCGGCCAGAGTGCCTGGTCCTGTTAGAAGGTGGGCGCATGTGCATGGCTTCAGGCTCTGCTGTGAGGCCCCCAAAGTGGAATGGCCGAATGCCAGTCACCGTCTGGGCTTGTACGTGAGCTCACCACCTTGAAAATGTACCAGCACCCCAGGAGGTGTCTGGTGTTTCAGAGGTGGGAAGCAAGGACAACAGGGGAGATTGCTTGATTGTTGAGTTAGAGTACTTACTGCAGATTGCAAACAGTCAGGGGGGCCTCCAGCTTGGGGTGACGGCTCCGACAGTGGGCTCCGCACAGTGTGGGCTCCGCACGTCGACCCTTGACCTCCGCTGCTTCTCAGGGGGCGATCTGCAGTAGTCGGATGTGCCTGCTGTAAGATCGAGGTATTCTCCATCACACAGCACTTGCCATCCTCACACTGCAGCTTCGCTGTTGGCCCTGGGAACAATAGTCGCCAGGTGCACAGCCAACCTGAGGCCCAATGTCTCCTGAGGCATTTCATGGCTTGGCGGGGTAGCCCAAAATTCATGTTTAGAAGAAAAATGGGAAATGCCGATTGAGAAACAGAGGTGAGGGGCACATGACCTTCGAGCAGGACACTGCCGAGTTTGGCTGAGAGTCGGAGAGGGCACCGGGCAGCTCAGGGAGCGGTGAGCTTGGGTGTTTAGTTGTCAGCCGTGGTAGCACACTGGTCTCTCAGTCAGAAGGTGGGCTGAAGTCCCAATGCAGAGACTTAAGCACACAAATCGAGTGATGAGCGAGGACCCGCTGCACTGTTTGTTGGTGCTGCCGTCTCTCAGATGAAAAGTTAGACCAAGGCCTTGTCGGCCCGCTCAGGGAAAAGGTCCCACGGCATTATTCCGAAGAAGAGCAGGGGAGTTCTCTCCCGGTGTCCTGGCCCCAGCATCTCCTTGCTGTTTGTGGGAGCTTGCTGTGCACAAATTAGCTGGTGTGTTTTCTACATTGCAACAGTGACCACACTTCAAACACACAGTATTTGGCTGTGAACTGCTTTCCAGACCCACTGAGCTTGTGAAAAGTGCGAAATAACTGATTCTTTCTTTCTGTCTGTGAGCTTTATGGGGATTAATCTGTGGCTGGCCGCACAGGGAGAGGAAGCACAGAGTTGCTTTAAGTTTTAAATTCTGAACTTTGCATTGCAAGTTCTGGCACTGCCTTGCCCCGAGTACGTATTCAGTCCAAATCGCCCTGTATTTATCTCCATCAGGTTCTGCAAGCTGCTGCCTGGGCCAATTGGGTAAACAACTTCACTTTGAAGAACAGCATTAAACCTACATCGATCAAAGTATCGCAGGCCTAATTGGCACTGTTTCCCATTTGTTTATCCGCTTATTGCAAATGCAGCTTTAATTGGGAATGTTTTAATGGAGCTGGTGTGCAATGATGAGACACAGAGACTGGCAGGCGGTGAGCAGGGAAACGACTTTAATCTGCATCTTCAACCTTTAAATCGCTGTGGGGACGGACTAATTAACCAGCAGACAGTCAGAAGGTGGCTGCTTTAAAGTGAAATATCACACTGAGGCTTTGCAGCTCCAGTAATGAGGAAAACATGCCAGACAATCCCCGGAAGAGTGCCATGTTGAATAGGAGAACTGGTTCCCCGCTTCTCCTTCCGTCTGAATCACACGAGGGAGGGAGGGGATTTTTTTTCTGCCTTTCAGTCTTCTCCACTCTTTCTCTGGGGGGCGGGGGGGAGGGAGAGCAGGGGGGGGTGGTGTGGCGGGGGCGGGGGAGTTGGTGCAGATCCACGGGCAACCATGACCTAGTGGCCAACTCCTCGCGTGCAATCCTGGATGGTGAGTGTCCACGAGCTGTTCCACCATGGCAAGCATCACAGTCAAGCCCAATCCTGTTCCGTCTTGGTGTACGCGCCTTTCAGCAGGGGTGATGGGACAGCAATCAGGGGCAGGAACCCTGGCCAGTTTTCCCTTCTCTAATCTAGAAGCTACATTGCTAAGCTGAGACCAGCACAGACCAACACAGACCTGTGTCAGCTGTGACTCCGTGGGTAGCACAACTAGCCCCTGAGTCAGAAAGTTGTGGGTTCAAGTCCCACTCCAGAGACTTAAGCATGTAAATCTGAGCTGACACTTCAGTGCAGTACTGAGGGAGTGCTGCACTGTCGGAGGTACAGTACTGAGGGAGCGCTGTACTGTCGGAGGGGCAGTATGAGGGAGCGCTGCACTGTCGGAGGGACAGTACTGAGGGAGCGCTGCACTGTTGGAGGGACAGTACTGAGGGAGCGCTGCACTGTCGGAGGGACAGTACTGAGGGAGCGCTGCACTGTCGGAGGGGCAGTATGAGGGAGTGCTGCACTGACGGAGGGACAGTACTGAGGGAGCGCTGCACTGTCGGAGGGGCAGTAGTGAGGGAGGGAGAGCTGCACTTTTGGAGGGGCAGTACTGAGGAAGCGCTGCACTGTCGGAGGGGCAGTACTGAGGGAGCGCCGCACTGTCGGAGGGGCAGTGCTGAGGGAGCGCTGCGCTGTCGGAGGGGCAGTACTGAGGGAGCACCGCACTGTCGGAGGGGCAGTGCTGAGGGAGCGCTGCGCTGTCGGAGGGGCAGTACTGAGGGAGCACCGCACTGTCGGAGTGGAATCTTCATGGAGCAAAACCAGGTTAAGTAAGAAGTTACATTTATAGCACATTTCCCAACCGCAGGAACATTTCAAGTCGCTTCACGGTCAAATGAATTTGTGTAGTCAATGACGTGATGTAGGAAATGCATCAGGCAATTTGTGCACAGCAAGCCCCCACAAGCAGCAATATGATAATGAGTCTATAATTTCTTTTTCATGATGTTGGTTGAAGGCTAAATATTGGCCAGGACACCAGGGAGAATTCTCCTGCTCTTCTTCAAAATAATGCCATGGATCTTTCAGAGGGAAGCGGGACCTTGGTTAAACATTTCATTGGAAAGACGGCACCCCTGACAGTGCAGCAATCCTTCAGTACTGCACTGGAATGTCAGCATAAATGACATGCCAAAAGTCTCTGGAGCTGCACTTGAAACTGTAATATCTTTACAGAGACCACTAACAGCACACATTCTGTCATCACGTGAACTTGCCACATGACCTTTTATTGTATTTACATCAGTAGTTGCATCACATCAATAGTCCATTAGGTGGGACATCCTCAAAGCCTCCCTGATAAAGTGCAACATCTCCACTGACACCTGGGAGTCCTTGGCCATAGACCGCCCTAAGTGGAGGAAGTGCATCCGGGAGGGTGCTGAGTGCCTTGAGTCTCATCGCCGAGAGCATGCAGAAACCAAGCGAAGGCAGCGGAAGGAGCGTGCAGCAAACCAGTCCCACTCACCCTTTCCTTCAGTAACTATCTGTTCCACCTGTGACAGAGACTGTGGTTCCTGTATTCAGCCACCTAAGAACTCATGCTAAGAGTGGAAGCAAGTCTTCCTCGATTCCGAGGGACTGCCTATGATTAGGTGGTGCTCTATAACACTTCTCCCTCCTTATTGAAGAAGTAATCATTGCAAAATAATAATTATACATAACTTGCATGGTATACACAACAAAAGATATAAACTTATTTTGCCATATTTACAAATAAGATACCTTTGTTCTTGAACAGAACTTTCCGATCTTGTTATAGTACTTAGACTCATTCTAGGCTGAACCTGAGGAGAGGTTTTCTTCAAGGGATGCCCTTGATCTACATTTGAACTCTCTACAATTTCAGACTGTTTGTCTGCCTGACTCGGACTCAGATTTAAATTGTGACTTTCTCTTGGACTTGTTTCTAGTACATTTGATGTAGGATTTGCTACTGTTACTCTACTTGTAATAAGACTATCTGATGAGTCAGCAATAATCGAACCATTCCAACTTTCAACTCCTTCCACATCTGTAGGTAAAATATGATCAATGTGAACAAACCTAACCTGTCCATGATCAAACATTTTGTCCAAATATGTGTGAGGGCCACTTATTTTCACTACTCTTCCTGGTAACCACTTTAACCATTTATGGTGATGGTTCTTCACTCTCACCACCTGATTTAATTTCACACTTCTCTCTCTTACTCTACCTCTATCATGACTCTCTTTCTGTCTTGATTGTGTCTCTTCTACAGACTGTGGCAAGTTTGGCTTCAACAACGAGAAGCTGGTTCAAAGCTGTCATTTGGGAAACAACTCTGCTGGTGTTCTACCAGTAGTTATATGAGGAGTATTACAATAAGTAATTAGAAATTTTGTCAGTTTGTGGTCCAACGACAACTGCTGTTTCTTTGGATTTGGATCCAACATTTGCTTGATGAGGACACGATTTACAATTTGTACTGTGCACTCTGCTGCACCATTTGAAGCAGGGTGGTACATTGGAACCTCGGTATGTTTCACACCATTTCTGTTTACTAACTGTGCAAATACTTCTAAACACAATTGTGGCTAATTATCAGACACAATTTCTTCTGGGAGTCCATATGAAGAAAACGATCTTTGCAAATTTTCTAATGTTTTCCTTGTTATTTCCCGGATCAGAAACACCGCTACCCACTTCGAATGACTATCAGTCACAATGAACAATTGTTGTCCTTCTAGCTCAGCAAAATCTAGATGTAACCTTTGCCACACCCTGGGAGGACATTTCCATGACTGCAATGGTACTGATGGTTTCTTGCTTACCGATTGACATGTTGTACACTGACTGTCAATGTACTGTATCTCTTTATCTAAACCTGGCCACCATAAGTAACTGCGTACAAAACTCTTGGTCAAGCACATTCCCAGGTACTGGTCATGAAGATCTCCTAACAATTTGGACCTGAATTTATTTGGGACTCTTGCACCCCACATGATACAATCTTTATCCACTGACAATCATTCCTATGAATGAAGAATGGATGACTATCTTCCTCTGATACCTGGTTTGACCAGCCATTTGCGATGTAGTCGCACACATTTGACATAACTGGGTCACATTTGGTTGCTCTACCTATTTAACAGTGACTGGCTCATCCGTGTATGAAAAATAGAAAACTTCTTCCCTATTGGTGTAACTTATGATGGGAATGGCAATCTGGACATAGCAAATCCTCTATCAAATATACTGGAAACAAGTCCAAGAGAAAGTCACAATTTAAATCTGAGTCCGAGTCAGGCAGACAAACAGTCTGAAGTTGTAGACAGTTCAAATGTAGATCAAGGGCATCCCTTGGAGAAAACCTCTCCTCAGGATCAGCCTCGAATGAGTCTAAGTACTATAACAAGATCGGAAAGTTCTGTTCAAGAACATAGCTATCCTTATTTGTAAATATGGCAAAATAAGTTTATATCTTTGGTTGTGTACCATGTAAGTTATGTATGATTATTATTTTGCAATGATTACTGTGATCAGCATTACTTAATCTACCTTAGAGATAATGTTCTCAGTTTCTAGTCTTTTGAGTTCTTGCACAACTTTCTCCTTGAATGCGTATGGTATGACTTGCAGTAAACTAGTCTAGCTTCCTTCTGCATTCTGACACTCACCTTGAAGCCTTGGATCGGACTGCCTGTTTTGCGGAACACCATTGGATACTGCTTGATGACATCATGCTTTGATGCAAATTTTGTTTCCACACGAAAAATCTCAGCTTCAGTGATCCCAACCAATTTCTACCTATCAAGGCAGGCTTCTCTCCTGCCACTCTATGAGAGGCACGCTCTGCAACTGATCTTTGTATTTCACTGGTTTGGTGATACTTCCTGCAACAGGGATTTGCTCTCCTCAGTAGCCTCGCAGCTCTATCTTCGATTTCTTCAGTCAATAATCACTCAACGTGTCGAGGTATAGGGATTCCGGTACTACGCTCATGGATGCACCAGTTTCGATTTCTATGGGTATCCTGGTTCCTGCAACATCTACTTGGATGAGAATACTTCACAAATCGTTGTTAGATACCCTCATGCTCCTGATGACGTCTATCTCCAGAACCTCCTCATCCTGTTGCTTCCTTTCAATGCTATGTAGTGTCTGGCGATTTCTACTTCTAGCATTGAAAATCGATTTACTCTTCAGTCAGCATGCCTTTGTAAGATGCCCTGTTTTCTTGCAAAAGAAACACTCTGCCTTCAAATATGGACAACTTTGAGCGATGTGTTGTCCCAGACACTGATAGCATAACTTCAATGCGCTGTTACCGTGGCCAGTTGCTGAGGCCTTGGGGCCCAACTGACATTTATTTAGCCCGCAGGCGAGTCACCTCGGTTGTCTGATGACTGGAAATGGCGTGAAATTCTCAGGAATATTGGTCGGCCACATCGACATACCTGTCTGACAAGCTAAAGCAAAAGTCAAGTTAGGGGTTGTCAACAACTTTCTTCTGATTACTTCATTTCTCATCCCACAAACAAAGCATTCACGCAATGCTCGGTCCTGAAAGTTTCTGAAATGACAGTGAATGGACAGCTTTTTTAAAGCCAGAATGTACTCACTGATTCCCTCGTCAATTAATTGATTTTGATTTACAAAATGATAACTTTCAGCAATTTCCAGGGGCTCAGGACTGTGGTGCTGCTAGAATCACCTTCAGTGACATGTCCTTTGGCTTGATGGGAACAAGCACATTTTTCAGGGTTTCATACACCTCGGGGCCTGCTTCAGGCAAGAAAATTGGTCATTTCTTTTCCAAAACAACCCATTTACTGTTTTCATTATCAGGGACTTTGAGGATACTACTTGCAGTGATAAACATTTCTAGCTGACAAACAACCACTGCAAAAATCTCTTGGTAAGATGGAACTCATCCAAGCACTCTATTATTCCCATAGGCATGGCCATTTGGGCTATGGCAACGTCGACAGTACAGCTAAGTGTGCTTGAAAATTTGCCTTGGATTTTAGCTCTTCTGCAAAACGAAGCACCTCTCAAAGTCTCTCCGTCGGTTAGCAGGATTATCCACCAACAAAACTTTCAGCTTGAAGATCCTAATATCCTATCCTCATCACCATCTGTGATATCTTTACAGAGACCACTAATAGCACAGGCTCTACAAGATGGCTCCTTAACAGAAAACTGACGTCATGTGACCTTGCCATTGTGATTAAATCAGTAGTTGCATTACATCAGTAGTCCACTAGGTGGAGCTCTATAACAGAAACCCTGAACTTTGACTCAGAGGTGAGAATGTTACCAACTGAGACACGGCTGGCACTGAGCAGCATGCTTCCCTCCCCGACAACAATATAATCTCAAACACTAGTGAAGGTTAGTGTGTCGATCGACAACTCTGCGATGTGAGGGATAAAATCCATTTTAATCAAGGTCTGTGACCCAAATATTTACTTTGCCACAAACGTTAAAGGTGCTGGAGATAACCTACATTATTCCCAACTCCCATTGCTGCCATAACTGGGGGAGTGCCTGACAGTCGGGGGATCAGTACTGAGGGAGCGCTGCACTGTCAGAGGGGCTGTACTGCGGAAGTGCTGCACTGTCAGAGGGGCAGTACAGAGGGAGTGCTGCATAGTTGGAGGGGCAGTACTGAAGGAGCGCTGCACTGTCGGAGGGGCGGTACTGAGGAAGTGCCGCACTGTCGGAGGGGCAGTACTGAGGGAGTGTTGCACTGTTGGAGAGGTAGCATGGAGGGAGTGTTGCACTGTCCGAGGGGTGGTACTGAGGGAGTACTGTACAGTTGGAGGGGCAGTACTGAGTTAGCACTGCACTGTCGGTGGTCAGTACTGAGGGAGCGCTGCACTGTTGGAGAGGTAGCACGGAGGGAGTGTTGCACTGTTGGAGGGGCAGTACTGAGGGAGTGCCGCACTGTTGGAGGGGCAGTACTGAGGGAGTGCCGCACTGTTGGAAGGGCAGTACTGAGGGAGCGCTGCACTGTTGGAGGGGCAGTCCTGAGGGAGTGCCGCACTGTCGGAGGGGCAGTACTGAGGGAGTGCTGCATTGTCGGAGGGGCAGTACTGAGGGAGTGCTGCACTGTTGGAGGGGCAGTACTGAGGGAGTGCCGCACTGTTGGAGGGGCAGTACTGAAGGAGCGCTGCACTGTTGGAGGGGCAGTATTGAGGGAGTGCCGCACTGTCGGAGGGGCAATACTGAGTGAGTGCTGCACTATCGGAGGGGCAGTACTGAGGGAGTGCCGCACTGTCTGAGGGAGTGCCGCACTGTCGGAGGGGCAGTACTGAGGGAGTGCTGCACTGTCTTTAGGATGGCATGTTTAACCGAGTCCATGCTCATCTGTTCCTGATATTAGTTGAGTTGGAGGAGGGAGTTCCCTGCTGACCTCCTTCAAACAACAGCACCAACCAGATTCATCCCATTGCTCTGCCGGGGACCTTGCTGTACGTAGAGGAGTGGTCATGTTTGCCTACATGGTCACTGTGACTACGTTTCAGAAAGTAATTAGCCTGATGTGAAACACTTTGGCTTGTGTCTTGTTTGTATAACGATAAAAGCGATGTGCTGGAAGCTGTAACTATCCCATTGGGCGTTATAGGGGGTTCGATATCGACCTTTCCTCACTGGGACCGCTGGCTCCTACAGTCACTTGCGTTCCAGTCAATGGACCCGGGTATCAGGCGTTGCGTATAATCGTCCGATCGATCCCACACTCGTCCTTCACATCGACCCCAAGTCGACGTTTTAGGCCAATGGCGTTGTTTTTCCCAATATTCAGAGACGTGAATAACTTTTCCTTTTACCCTTTGAAATTGTCCACTTCCCTTGCGCTGAAACCTTTCACTCCGTTCTAGATCCTGCCCAGGATACGCATCAACTGCCCATCGAGACCGGAACCGAGGGAATTTGTGGTAACATAACCCCAGATCGATGATTGATTATCTGCTGGTTAGCATTGAGTCACTGTACCAAACCAAAGGCCGGCAATATGCCCACTGCTACTTTCAAATCAAATGTCTATTCATCTTCTGCTTGCTGTATCTGTGCCCTGTGGATCTCTGTCACAAAGAAATCTTGCTCACAAGGCAGTAATGGATGAGGGAGGCCATTCGGCCCGTCTGAATCACTGACCCCGAGAGATCCGAACATCCCGTTTACCCTCACTGTTGCCTCCAACTCTTTCTTAAACGATTGCTAGCTTTTCGCCTCCACCATCCTATCTGGGAGTTGGTTCCGGACAATTCATGTGAAGAAGAATTTCCTGACATCATTCCTGAAAGTTGCCTTCTATAGTTTGGATAAGTGTTGTTAGAGATTTGGATCAAGAGTTAGAAAAGAAATCCATCTTCGACCAAAAACCCAATTTATTACTCTGTAAATCGGCCGCCAGCTTGTGGCGAGGAAGAGATCCGGGAGTAGTGAATCACCATAAGTAGTTCGATGATTTGCGGCGCTCTGCTGTTAGCCTCGCGGAAACAGCAGCTCGCCCTCGACCTCCCGGTAAGTGTCATGATTTTGCTGCATTGGTGCGTTAATTGCCCATTAAACTTGTCGTACTGGAACTTAACAGCGTAAGTACCATTTTTTTTTGTTCATTCTTGTCAGATCAACTCCAGCGCCAAAGATCACTTTGCGCTATTACATTTGATCTTAGCCAAAAGGCCGAGAGGGGAAGCTGCACCGTTCCTGGAAACACTGCAATACCAGGTCGGTGCGTGGAGTGGACGGAGCAAGCCCCTGTTCCATCTCCCTGTTCCAAAAAACAATTTAATATTTGGTCCCCAGATAGGGGATATTAAACTGATAAGAACAGATACTACACTTGATCTTAGCCAAAAGGCCCAGAAGCCATGTAAGTACCATTTTTTTTTCGCGCAGTGACACTCAACGCCTCTGTCCCATTAAGGGAAACACTGAATCTGTGGAGACTCATTCTCACAGGTACTACATTTTACTTAGAAATGGTACATTTTAAATGTAAAAAAAATGATTTCTTACTTTTCCTTTCTGCCTTTTTTCTCTCTCTGAATCCAATCTTTCTGTCCCTCTCTATATTTATTTTTCCGTAGCTGATTTGACGCGAACTTATCTTGTTCCCTTCTCCATCATTTCTCTGTTTATTTCTCAATCCTTAAATCTCGTTGGTTAAGGGGATACGCTGTGGGTCCCGTTGCCCACTGAGGTCCCAGATGCCCCCTTGCCCGCGCTGCATTGTAATTAGCTCCACCTCCAGCAACTTACCGGGCTGCAGGGTGCAGTCTGAGCGATAATGTACGCCCCACAACAGCAACTTCTTTCAGCTCCATTTGGATATTAATATCTGCAGTTGAAAAGCTGTAATTCTACAAATGGTGAACAATTCCGTTTTTGTGCAGAGCCAATGAACTTACACATCGGATATATGGCACAGAAACAGGCCATTCGGCCCAACCAATCCATGCCGGTGTTTATGCTCCAATCAAGCCTCCTCCTGTCTTTCATCATCTAACTCTATCAGCATAACCCTCTATTCCCTTCTCCCTCCATGCTTGTCTAGCCTCCCCTTAAATCCATCGATACTATTCGCTTCAGCCACCCCCTGTGGCAGCGAGTTCCACATTCTCACCACTCTCTGGGTAAAGAAGTTTCTTTTGAATTCCCTATTGGATTTCTTGGTGACTATCTTATATTAATGGCCTCTAGTTTTGCTCTTCCCCACGTGGAAACATTCTCTCTGTATCCACTCTATCAAAATCTTTCATAATTTTAAAGACCTCTATTAGGTCACCCGTTAGCTGTCTTTTTTCAAGCGTAGAGAGACCCAGCCTGTTCATCCTTTCCTGATATGTTTACCCTCATATTTCTGGTTTCATCCTTGTAAGTCTTCTCTGCACCCTCCCCAGTGCCTCGATATACTTTCTATAAAGTGGTGACCAGAACTGTATGCAGTACTCCAAGTGTGGTCTAACCAAGGTTCGATACAGGTTTAGCATAACTTCCCTACTTTTCAATTCTATCCCTCTAGAAATAAACCCGAGTGCTGGGTTTGTTTTTTATGGCCTTGTTAACCTGTGTCGCACCTTTAGTGATTTGTGTATTTGTATCCGAGATCCCTTTGTTCCTCTACCCCACCCAGACTCGCACCCTCCAAGTAATAAGCGACCTCCCTATTCTTCCGACCAAAATGTAATGCCTCACATTTATCTGTGTTTCATTTGCCAATTATATGCCCATTCTGCAAGTTAATGTCCTCCTGTCATTTGTTACAGTCCTCCTCAGTATTGACTATCCTCCAATTTGGTGTCATCCGCAAATTTAGAAATTGTGTTTTTCATTGCAAAATCTAAATCATTAATATAAATTGTGAACATCAGTGGTCCCAGCACTGATCCCTGTGGAACACCACTACCCACCTTCTGCCACTGTGAATAGCTACTCTTTACCCCTACTCTCTGCTATCTGTCTTGTTGCCAGCAAGCTATCTATTCTGTTACTTGTCCCCTGACTCCACATTCTCTGACCTTGTTCATCAGTCTATTATGTGGTACCTTATCGAAAGCCTTTTGAAAATCTAGATAAATTACATCGACTGCATTACCATTGTCTACTCCCTCTGTTACCTCTTCAAATAATTCAATGAGGTTGGCCATGCAAGACTTTCCCTTTTGAAACCCATGCTGACCATTCGTTATTATAGTTTTGGTTTCCAGATGTTCTTCTATTTTCTCCTTTAGTGGGGATTCCATTATTTTTTTCTATCACCGATGTTAAACTGACTGGTCTATAATTCCCTGGACATGTTCTATCCCCCTGCTTAAATATAGGTGTTACGTTAGCTATCCACCAATCCTTTGGCACTACACCTTTTTCTAATTAATTATTAAATATGTGCAGTAATGCCTCTGCTATCTCTTTCCTAGATTCTTTTAAAATGCATGGATGTAATCCATCTGGACCAAGGGTTTTTCCTCTTTGAGTTTGATTAGTTTATTTAATATATCCCCTCTTTATATGTTAAATGCACTTATCTCATTACTAATCTCATCATCCAATATCACGTCCACTTGTTCTATTTCCCTGGTAAATACTGAAGCAAAATAATTATTTAATATTTCTGCCCTCTCTCTCTAATTACCCATGGTATATTCTGTCTGTCCCTTAATGGCCCCATTCCCATCCCAACCTTCCTTTTTTTATTGATATGCCTGTAAAATACTTTACAATTTTGTTTTATGTTCTTTGATAATTTAATTGCACAGTTCCTCTTTGCCTTCCTAATCGTTTTTTTTTACTTCTCTCCTAATCTCTTCATAGTCTCCCTTATCATGTGCTCCCCTGCTGCCCATGTACTTAATGTATGCCTCTTTCCTTACCCTCAATTGTTCCCTTATGACTTTATTCATACATGGAGTCTCATTAGTGTTTAGCTTGATTTTGTTTTTTAGCAGAATATATTTTTTTCCTGGACTCTGTTGAACACCTTTTAAATGTTTCCCATTGCTGTTCAATATCATTGTTTTCCAATATTGTGGTCCATTTTATTTTCCCAAGTTCTTTTCTCAGCCCCTCAAAATCAGCTTGTCTCCAATCTATTACCCTGGTTTTCATCATACTTATGTCCTTCTCAATTATCATCTTAAAGCGTGTTATATTATGGTCACTATTGCCTAGATGTTCCCCTACTTTTTCTTCATTATCTACTCTGGTTCAATCCCCATTACTAGATCCAACAGCAAATCCTCCCTTGTTGGGCTTTTTACATATTGGGTTAGAAAGGAGTCCTGTACACATTGTAGGAACTCCATTCCCTTATCCCCTTTACCTACCTCTTCTGTCCAATTAATATCAGGGTAGTTGAAATCCCCCATGATGATTATTCTATGTTTTTTACTCATTTTCCTCATTTGTCTGCATATTTCTTCCTCCACTATTAGGTGATCTGTAGACTACACCTATTAGTGTGATTAATCCTTTATTATCTTTTATCTCTGTCTACATGGATTCTATTTTTGTCTTGCTGAAGGCTGCGTCACTTTTTCTACTGCCATTATGCTATCCCTAATAAGTACAGCTACTCCACCTCCCCTTTTTCCCTCTCTATCTTTTCTGAATATATTTTCTAAACATGAGCTGACTGCCTCTGGGCCACACCACACATTACTTACATTTAGAGCTTTAGTTGTCTGTAACTAACGGTGATTATCCATTGTGGGGGTGAAGTTGTTCTCGGGTGGGGACACAAACCAAGCAGAATCACGTTGGCCGCCTGTTATAACACACGCCTGATGTTCAGTTTCATTGAGTTGAGCAGAGCTGGATGACGGGCGTGAGGGACAGTGGCGGGATTATGTGATCCCATTGGGTTTGCCTTCCCGCCCATGTCCAAGTTTGGCCCTCCCTATGTTTTGCTGTCCCTCAACACCAGCCTGTTAGTCTCGGGACCAACAACGTCAGCTGGAGGTAAATGCTCAGAGCCAGGATCTTCTTGATAAGAAGGGTGAGAATTGGTGTAAGCTCAGGAGCAATAATATAGTCAGAAAGGTCAAAAATGGTGAGAATTTTCACGTGAGGTCGGAAGTGATCTGGAAGGTTGAACTCCACTGGCTGCAACGTGCCTTCTTCTGTGGCCTCATTTTCTGTAATCTGTTTGTCTGTTCAATTAACCCTTATTAAACTTGTGCGTGTTTCTCTCCATGTAGGAACTCATTTCGGCAACCTTTGTTTATAATATTCCAAAGTTCACATAAGTACATAAGAAATAGGAGCAGGATTTGGCCCCTCGAGCCTGCTCTGCCGTTCAATAAGACCATGGCTGATCTGATCATGGACTCAGCTTCACTTCCCCGCCCGCTCCCCATAATCCTTCACTCCCTTATCGCTCAAAAATCTGTCTATCTCCACCTTAAATATATTCAATGACCCAGCCTCCACAGCTCTCTGGGGCAGAGAATTCCACAGATTTACAACCCTCTGAGAGAAGAAATTTCCCCTCATTTCAGTTTTAAATGGGCGGCCCCTAGTATGCTCCTTAGTTTAAGATTCCCCCACTAGGGGAAACATCCTCCCTGCATCCACCTTGTCGAGCCTCCTCAGAATCTTATACGTTTCAATAAGATCACCTCTAAGTCTTCTAACCTCCAATGAGTAGAGGCCCAACCTGCTCAACCTTTCTTCATATGACAACCCCTTCATCTGAGGAATCAACCTAGTGAACCTTCTCTGAACTGCCTCCAGTGCAAGTATATCACTCCTTAAATTAGGAGACTAAAACTGTACGCAGTACTCCAGATGTGGCCTCACCGATACCTTGTACAGTTGTAGCAGGACTTCTCTACTTTTATACTCTATCCCCCTTGCAATAAATGTCAACATTCCATTTGTCTTCCTGATCACTTGCTGTACCTGCATACTAACCTTTTGTATTTCATGTACAAGGACTCCCAGATCCCTCTGTACTGCAGCACATTTTCATCTCTCCCCATTTAAATAATAATTTAAAAAAAATTTTCCTACCAAGGTGGATAACCTCACATTTTCCCACATTATAATCCATCTGCCAAATTTTTGCCCATTCACTCAGCCTATCTATATCCCTGTGTAGATTCTTTGCATCCAACCATCTTTGTATCATCAGCAAACGTGTCTACATTACACTCAGTCCCTTCATCCAAGTCATTAATATAGATTGTAAATAGTTGAGGACCCAGCACCGATCCCTGCAGCACCCCACTAGTTACCGTTTGCCAACCTGAAAATGACCAATTTTTCTCGACTCTCTGTTTTCTGTTAGTTAACCAATCCTCTATCCATGCGAATATATTACCCCCAACCTCGTGAGCTCTTTTCTTGTGCAGTAACATTTTATGTGGCACCTTATCAATTGCTTTCTGGAAATCGAAAAACACCATATCTACCAATTCCCCTTTATCCACCCTGTTCGTTACATCCTCAAAGAACTCCAGAAAATTTGTCAAACATGATTTCCCTTTCATAAAACCATGCTGACTCTGCCTGACTGTATTATGATTTTCTAAATGTCCTGCTATTGCTTTCTTATTGACGGACTCCAGCATTTTCCCAACGACAGATGTTAGGCTAACTGGTATATAATTTCCTGCTTTCTGTCTCTCTCGTTTCTTAAATAGGGGCGGTACATTTGCGGTTTTCCAATCCACTGGGACCTCTCAAGAATCCAGGGAATTTTGGTAGATTACAACCACGGCATCCATTATCCCTGCAGCCACGTCTTTTAAGACCCTAGGATGCAGGCCATCAAGTCCAGGGGACTTGTCCACCTTTAGTCCCATTAGTTTGCCTAGTACTTTATCTCTAGTGATAGTGATTGTTTTAAGTCCCCCCCTCCCTATAGCCCCTGGATTATCAATTATTGAGATGCTTTTAGTGTCTTCTACCATGAAGACCGATACAAAATATTTGTTCACAGTCTCCGCCATTTCCCTGTTCCCCATTATTAATTCACCAGTCTCATCCTCCAGGGAACCTATGTTTACTTTAGCTACTTGCTTCCTTTTTCTATACCGATAGGAGCTCTTACTGTCTATTTTTATATTTCTTGCTAGTTTACTCTCATAAGCTATCTTCTCTCTCTTTATCATTTTTTTAGTCGTCCTTTGCTGGTTTCTAAACATTTCCCAATCCTCTGCCCTTCCTCTGTTCTTCGCAACATTGTATGCCTTCGTTTTCAATTTGATACCATCCTTTACTGCCTTAGTTAGCCAGGGATGGTTCTCCCTTCTTTAGAGTCTTTCTTTCTCACTGGACTATATCTTTGCTGAGAGTTATGAAATATCTCCTTAAATGTTTGCCACTGCTTTTCTACAGTCCTACCCTTTAATATATTTTCCCAGTCCTCTGTAACCAGCTCTACCTTCATACATTTGTATCTTTATTTAAATTCAGCACACTAGTTTGAGAACTAGCTTTCTCACCCTCAAACTGAATGTGAAATTCTACCATGCTATGATCACTCTGCAAAGAGGATCCTTCACTACGAGATCATTAATTAATCCAGAGACGTTACACACTACCGGATCTAAAATAGTCTGCTCGCTGGTTGGTTCCACACATATTGTTCCAAGAAACCATCCCGAATACACTCTATGAACTCGTCCTCGTGGCTACCTTTGCCAATTTGATTTGTCCAAATCAATATGAAGATTAAAATCATCCATGATTATTGCCATACCTTTCTTACAAGTCTCTATTATTTCTTGATTTATACTCCATCCAACAGTGACTCCAGTGACCCCTTGATCTTCACTGTGAAATCATTTCAGCATCTCATCAGCCCTGGTATATATTTTGGATCACTATTGAGGGGAGTGGTCCTCCTTTTTCATTGGCTGCTCTGGGCTGTGGGCAGATTCACGGCATTGCACCAGAACACAGCAACTGCTCAATGGTCCATAGAGTCACACAGCACAGATAGAAGGAGGCCATGCAGCCCATCTTTTTGAAAGAGCTATCTGTAGAATATTCTTTATGACTTCACAAGATGGCTTCAACTCTGGAACTTGTCACCTGATGTTTTTATTCTTGTTAACAGCAATGACTGCATTACCACAGTAATCCACTAGGTGGAATAGTAGTCTACTAGGTGGAGCTATATATATTACACTTCTCCCTCCTTAATGAAGAAATAATTATAACAATGATCTTCCATAACTTGCATGGTTATACATAACAAAAGATATGAACTTATTTTGCCATGTTTACAAATCAAATTTAACCACTTGTTTTCTGTTTTGAAGAGGATATCTTTGCTTTCGAACAGAACCTTCCAAACTTGGTGTCAAACTTAGACTCATTCTAGGCTGAGCCTGAGGAAAGTTTGTTTCCAAGAGATGCCCTTGATCTATATTTGAATTCTCTTCGACTTCAGACTGTTAGTCTGCCTGACTCGGACTCAGACTTAAATTCTGACTTTCTCTTGGACTTGTTTCGAGTACATTGATGTAGGATATACTCCTGTTACTCTACTTGTAATAAGACTATCTGATGAGTCAGCAATAATCGAACCATTCCAACTTTCAACACCTTCCACATCTGTAGGTAAAAATTGATCAATGAGAACAAACCTAACCTGTCCATGATCAAACATCTTGACCAAATGTGTGCGAGGACCACATAATTTCACCACTTTAGCCATTTATGGCGATGGTTCTTCACTCTTACCTGATTTAATTTCAGACTTCTCTCTCTTATTCTACCTCTTTCATGATTCTCTTTATGCTCACTGGCACTGAGAGTGCGTGAAGCAAAAGCAATTGGTCTCTCCTCCCCACTATGCAGTACATGAGAGATCACTGCCCCAACTCCATACGGAGAGGTGTCACATCTCCTTAGATATGTCATAGTGAACTAACATGGTGCTCTCTACGAATTGGTTTTTACACTCCCTGAAAGCTGGAGTTGCTCATCCCAGGCACCATTCTGGTCAATGACTTCTGCACCCTCTCCAAGGCCTTGACGTCCTTTCTAAAAGTGCTGTGCCCAAAATCAGACACCAGACTCCAGCTGGGGCCGAACCAGGTAGGACTGCAATTTCACATCTCTGGTCGCTGATTTCCCCATTGCACTGAGGGACTGCCCCCCTTCCCCCCCCGCCCCCGCCGCCCACCCACCCGGCCCCCACAACCCCCCTCGCACCGAGGCGATGTGACCGTTGTGTTGTTGTGGGGAGGGTGCGCTTGCCAACTGGTTGAATATATTCCTGGAGGTGTCAACACATGACCTCCTGCCTCTCCCACACGCTCCCACCATTTGCTGGCCATCTCCACGGAGCTCCACCTCCACGTGAGATGCCATGCCCCCCTCCCTAACAGCCCTGGTCTGCGTTCTGGACATACTTCCTTTGGCACGATGTGAATGGCAACAGGTCGAGCTGCTGGCTGGCCGAAGGGGTGAGGGAAATGGTGACAGACGCGAGGGTGGGGGTGAGGTATGGACTCAGCTACAGGCCACTGGAGTCCGCAAGTTGATTTTGTGCGGATCTGACGCACAGACCTATGCACTAGGCCGCAGGCTTTACCTTCCTATGTCTTGTACTGAGGGAGTGCTGCACTGTTGGAGGGGCAGAACTGAAGGAGAGCTGCACTGTCGGAGGGTCAGTACTGAGGGAGCGCTGCATAGTCAGAGGGTCAGTACTGAGGGAGCGCCGCCCTGTCAGAGGGGCAGTACTGAGGGAGCGCTGCATTGTGGAAGGGGCAGTACTGAGGGAATGCCGCACTGTCGGAGGGGCAGTACTGAGGGAGTGCTGCACTGTCAGAGGGGCAGTACTGAGAGAGTGCCGCATTGTCGGAGGGTCAGTACTGAGGGAGCGCTGCACTGTGGCAGGGGCAGTACTGAGGGAGTGCCGCACTGTCGGAGGGGCAGTACTGAGGGAGTGCTGCACTGTCAGAGGTGCCATCTTTTTGATGAGACGTTAAACCGAGGCCCCATCTGCCCTCTCAGGTGGACGTGAAAGATCCCATGGCACTATTTCGAAGAAGAGCAGGGGAGTTATCCCCGATGTCCTGGGGCCAATATTTAACCCTCAATCAATGTAACAGAAACAGATGATCTGGACATTATCAGTTTGCTGTTTGTGGGAGCTTGCTGGGCACAAATCGGCTGCTGCGTTTCCCACATTACAATAGTGCCCACACTTCAGAAAGTACTTCCATGGCTGTGAAGCGCTGTGGGGTGTCCTGCGGTGGTGAAAGGCGCTATATAAATGCATTTCTTTCTTTCTTTTTGATCTCCAGCTGGCTGCTTGCTTTACAGAAATCAAAAGATCTCCTAAGCATTTCACGCAGCATTAAATGAAACACCAGGCCCTTTGAAGCAAGGCTGCAATGTTTATCGATCCATATTTCCCGTCACACTGTAAATATAAATCATACAGTAAAGGGAGAGCTTTCCTCGTCAGTCAGCGTAACTGTGGGGGGAGGGGGCTGCTTGTTCAGTTTGTTTACTGGGGAGGGGAACGAGGGGACATTGGGGTGATTATTGCGGTGATTTCAATTGTGTAAAGATTCTCTTGCAATACAGTCACAGGTGCTCCCTTACCCCGAAGGTGCGGTTCATGCTCTATCTAAGTTTATTGCCGTGTCACTGAAGCCCCGCAGGGCTGATGGACCATTGCTGCATCCAGCCTCTTGTACCAGACAGGTCCGTGCACCGACCCCGGTCTGCTCACCGGCATCGCACCTGGGCGTCGGTGGCCCTCGTGACTGCAGTGTCAACTCATTATCATCATAGGCAGTCCCTCAAAGCAAGGATGACCCACATCCATTCCGAAAAGGGATGAGTTCACAGGTGATCCAATATTCCAGATCCCAAACTACACCCTGAAGGGTGGAAGATGCCTGTGCGTGTTTATTTTTAACGTGGGGTGACCGTTGCACACCAGCCACCACACGGGCTTGACAGAGCGAGGTCTTGGTCCAGTGGCAAGGGTTAACCAAGGCGACTGGAGACCTGCTGCACGGACCTAATGCGCACACATATCGCAGTGTGGGCTGGTCCGTGCTGCCCCTGGGCCCTTGCCTCTTCTGGGCCCCGAACTCACACCTCTCCTGGGCCCTGATCACATTCCTCTACGAATTCTTGCCACTTCTTCGACCTGACCTCGCCGCTCCTGCTGTACCTGCCTACACTACAGTCAGCCATCGCCCTCCTGCAGCAGCACGCACTGCTCCCTGCAGTGGCACACCCACTGCATGCTGCTCCCTCTAATGCTGATGGTCATGCAGGCCGGGACCGTATAGACTGTGGTGTACATTGCACACAGATACGCATTCCCCCACCACACACACCCCTCACACATCTCCCCACGTTCCCCCCTCACACACACCCCCACACACCCACCCCACCACACACCCCACACTCCCCCCCCACACACACACACCACACACACCCCCCCCCAGACACACCCCCCCCACACACACCCGCCCCACACACCCCCCAATACACACCACACACCCCCCCCCACACACACACTCCACACAACCCCCCACACACACCCCCACACACACCCACGGCCCCCCCATCACACAACCCACCACACACACACCCCACACACCCCCCCTCACACACACACCCCACACACCCCCGCCACACACCCCCCCTCACACACACCCCCCCCCCCCACACACACCCCCACGTCCCCCCCTCACACACACCACCCCCACATTCCCCCCCCACGCACACACCCCCCCCACACACTCCCCACACCTCCCCCCCCACACACACCCCACACACACAACCCACACACACCCCCCATACACACACCCTCCCCCCCCACACACACACCCCCCACACACACACATACACCCCCCCCCAGACATCCCCCCCACGTCCCCACACACACAACCCCCCACCACACCCCCCCCACATCCCAACACACACACCCCTCACACCACACACCCCCCACGTCCCCACACACACACTCCCCACACACACCATCCCCCACCACGCCCCCCCCACGTCCCCACACATACACTCCCCCCACACAACCCCCCACACGTCCCCACACACACCCCCCCCACACACACACCCCACACACACCCCCACCACACACCCCCCCACGTCCCCCCCCACGTCCCCCCCCACACACACCCCCCCACGTCCCCCCCCACACACACCCCCCCACACACACCCCCCACCACACACCACCCCACGTCCCCCCCCCACACACACCCCCCACACACAACCCACACACACACCCCACACACACAGCCGCCATACACACACCCTGCCCCCCCACACACCCCCCACACACACACACCCCACACACAACCCCCCCCCACACACAACCCCCCTCACACACCCCCCCCACACACACACACCCCACACACACACCCCCCCCACGTCCCCACACACACAACCCCCCACCACACCCCCCCCCCACGTCCCCACACACACACACCCCACACACACACCCCCCCACGTCCCCACACACACAACCCCCCACCACACCCCCCCCCACGTCCCCACACACACACCCCCCACACACACACCCCCCCACCACGCCCCCCCAACGCGCCCCCCCCACACACTCCCCCCACACACACTCACCCCACACACACAGCCCCCACACCACACACACACCCCCACCACACACCCCCCCACACACACACCCCCACCACACCCCCCCCCCACGTCCCCCCCCAACACCCCCACCCACACACACACCCCACACACACACCCCCCACGTACCCCCCACACACCCTCCCACACACACATCCCCCCCCACATACCCCCCCCCACACATCCCCCCACGTCGTCCCCCCACACCCCCCCCATACACACACCCCACACACACACCTCACCCACACACAAACACCCCCCACACACACCCCCCACACACCCCCCCCATCACACACACACCCCACACACAACCCCCCCCACACACCCCCACACACACCCCACACATCCCCCCCCACACACACACTCCACACACCCCCCCCCACACCCCCCCCACACACACACACCCACGTCCCCCCCATCACACACCCCCCCACACACACACACCCCACACACCCACCCCACACACACACACCCCACACACCCCCCACACATCCCCCTACACACACCCCACACACCCCCCCCCACACACACCGCACACAACCCCCCACACACACACACCCCACACACCCCCGCCACACCCCCCCCACACACCCCCCCCAACACACACACCCCCACGTCCCCCCCCACACACAAACCCCCACATCCTCCCCCCCACACCCTCCCTCACGTCCCCCCTCACACACCCCGCCCCACGTCCCCCCCCACACCCACCCCACACACACACCCCACACACTCACCCTCACGTACACCCCACACACCCCTCCCACACACACCCCCCCACACACACCCCACCCACACACACACCCACCCCACACACATCCCCCCACACACACACCCCCACGTTCCCCCCCACACACACCCCCCCCCACACACCCCCCCACACACACACCCCCAAGTCGCCCCCCCCACACACACCACCACGTCCCCCCCACACTCCCGCCCACACACACCCCAGACACACAACCCACACACCCCCCCCCCACACACACTCCCCCACGCACACCGCCCACACACACACCCCCCCCACACACCTCCCCCACACACACACACCCCACACACACACCCCCCACACACATACACCCCCCCCACGTCCCCACAAACACAACCCCCCACCACACCCCCCGCACGTCCCCACACACACACCCCCCCACCACACCCCCCCTACGTCCCCACACACACACCCCCCACACACACCCCCCACACACACCCCCCCCACCACGCCCCCAAACACACACTCCCCCCACACACCCCCCCCACACACACAACCCCCACACACACCCCCTCACACACACACCACCACCACACACACCCCCACACACACACCCCCACCACGTCCCCCCCCCACACACACACACCCCACACACACACACCCCCCACGTACCCCCCACACACCCCTACCACACACACCCCCCCACACACACACCCCCCCACACACACCCCCCCCACACACACACCCCCACACACCCCCCCCCACACACACACCCCAACGTCCCCCCCCCCACACACACCCCCCACACACACACACCCACACATACACCTCCACACACACCCCCCCCACACACTCCCCACACAGACACCCCCCCACGTCCCCCCCACACACACCCCCCCACACACACCCCCCCACCACACACCACCCCACGTCCCCCATCACACACACCCCCCACACACAACCCACACACACACCCCACACACACACCCGCCTCCCACCACGCCCCCCCCACGTCGCCACACACACACTCCCCCCACACACACCCCCTCACCACACATCCCCCCACACACACACCCCCACCACACCTCCCACACCACACCCCCCCCACGTCCCCACACACACACCCCCACACACACACCCCCACCACACCCCCCCCGCCCACACACACATACCTCACACACACACCCCCCACACACACCCCCACACACATACACCCCCCCCCACACGTCCCCCCACACACACCCCCCACGTCCCCCCCCACACACACACCCCCACACACACACCCCCCACACACACCCCACACACACACACCCCCCCCACGTTCCCCCCGCACACACTCCCCCCACACACACCCCCACCACACACCCCCCCACGTTCCCCCCGCACACACACCCCCACCACGTCCCCCCCACACACAAACACCCCACACACCCACCCCACACACACCCCCACACACACACACCCCCCACACACACACCCCCCCACATTCTTCCCCCCCCCCCCCCCACACACACATACCCCACACCCCCCCACCCCCCACACACACACACACCACACACACACCACACACACACCACCTGAATGGGAGCACAGCGAGAGTGGAGCTGGAATAGAGAACGCGGTGACAGGGCCCAGACCCAAAGAAGTCCAGGAGTGACAGATGTAGACAGTGTTAGAGAATGAAGCTGGGCAGGTGGAAGGAGTATCAGTCGGAGAGCATTTTTGTGGTGGTGATCATAATTCAGTCAGTTTTAGTATAATTATGGATTGGGCAAAGAATTAACAGGAGTGAGGATTAAAAATTGGGGGGAGGCCAATTTTACTGGGCTGAGAAGTAATTTGGCAAAATTGGACTGGAAACAATTACTTGAAGGTAAATCACTGCCAGAGCAGTGGGAGGCACTCAAACGGGAAGTACACATGTTCCAACAAACAAATAGGGTACCACTGCCAAATCTAGAGCTGGAAGCCGAGGTGCATACAGGGTAAGATAAGGCAAAAAAGAGAACCCTATATCTGCTACCGAGCGCTCAATACTGCAGAAAGCCTGGAGGCGTGTAGAGAGTGGATAGGGTGAAATTAAGAAGGACGTTAGGAAAGTAAAAAGAGTGCAACAAAAACTACTGGTCAGTAGAATCAGGGAAAACCCAATAATGTTTTATAAATACATTAGGAGCAAGGGGATAACTAGGGAAATAGTGGGGCCTATTACAGGCCATTTGGTGGTAAAAACAGAGAGACAGACTATTATCTGAATGGTGACAGATTAGGAAAAGGGGAGGTGCAACGAGACCTGGGTGTCATGGTACATCAGTCATTGAAGGTTGGCATGCAGGTACAGCAGGCGGTTAAGAAAGCAAATGGCATGTTGGCCTTCATAGCGAGGGGATTTGAGTACAGGGGCAGGGAGGTGTTACTACAGTTGTATAGGGCCTTGGTGAGGCCACACCTGGAGTATTGTGTACAGTTTTGGTCTCCTAACTTGAGGAAGGACATTCTTGCTATTGAGGGATTGCAGCGAAGGTTGACCAGACTGATTCCCGGGATGGCGGGACTGACATATCAAGAAAGACTGGATCAACTGGGCTTGTATTCACTGGAGTTCAGAAGAATAAGAGGGGATCTCATAGAAACGTTTAAAATTCTGATGGGTTTAGACAGGTTAGATGCAGGAAGAATGTTCCCAATGTTGGGGAAGTCCAGAACCAGAGGTCACAATCTAAGGATAAGGGGTAAGCCATTTAGGACTGAGATGAGGAGAAACTTCTTCACCCAGAGAGTGGTGAACCTGTGGAATTCTCTACCACAGAAAGTTGTTGAGGCCAATTCACTAAATATATTCAAAAAGGAATTCGATGTAGTCCTTACTACTAGGAGGATCAAGGGGTATGGCGAGAAAGCAAGAATGGGGTACTGAAGTTGCATATTCAGCCATGAACTCATTGAATGGCAGTGCAGGCTCGAAGGGCCGAATGGCCTACTCCTGCACCTATTTTCTATGTTTCTATGTTAATGTAATTTGTGTGGAGACGGAAGACGTGGGTATGGTTCTTAATGAATACTTTGCGTCTGTTTTCACAAAGGAGAGGGGCGATGCAGACTTTGCATTCAGGGAGGAGGAGTGGACATAGTAGATGAAATAAACATAGTGAAAGAGGAAGTATTCAGGGGTTTAGCATCTTTGAAAGTGAATAAATCCCCAGGGCTGGATGAAATGTATCCCAGGCTGTTAAGAGAAGCAAAAGAGGAAATAGCAAAGGCTCTGACTATCATTTTCCAGTCCTCTCTGGCTACAGGTGCAGTGCCAGAGGACCGGAGGACTGCTAATGTTGTACAGGGAGAAAGGGATAGACCGAGTAATTATAGGCCAGTCAGCCTAATCTTGGTGGTGTGAAACTTTTTGGAAAATTCTGAGAGAGAGGATAAAGCTTCATTTAAAAAAGACACGGATTAATCAAGGACGGTCAGCATGGATTTGTTAAGGGTAGGTCGTGTCTGACCAACTTGATTGAATTTTTTGAGGAGGTAACCAGGAGGGTCGATGAGGACAGTGCTTATAATGTAGTGCATATGGATTTTAGTAAGGCTTTTGATAAGGTCCCACATCACAGACTGGTCACGAGAGTAAAAACCCATGGGATCCAGGGCAAAGTGTCAAGTTGGATCTAAAATTGGCTCAGAGGCAGGAAGCAAAGGGTAATGGTTGATGGGTGTTTATGTAACTGGAAGGCTATTTCCAGTGGGGTTCCACAGGGCTCAGTACTGGGTGCATTGCTTTTTGTAGTATTAGGATGTGTGATTAAGGAGTTTGCAGATGACACAAAAATGGGCTGTGTGGTTGATAATGAAGAAGAAAGCTGCAGACTGCAGGAGGATATCAATGGATTGGTCAGGTGGGCAGAACAGTGGCAAATGGAATTCAACCCGGAGAAGTGTGAGGTAATGCATATGGGGAGGGCTAACAAGGCAAGGGAATACACATTAAATAGTAGGACACTGAAAAGTGTAGAGGAATAAAAAGGACCTTGGAGTGCATGTTCATAGTTCCCTGAAGGTAGGGGGCCAGGTGGATAAGGTGGTTAAGAAGTCATACAGAATACTTGCCTTTATTAGCTGAGGCATAGAATAAAAGAGCAGGGAGGTTATGCTTGAACTGTATAAAGCACTAGTTAGGTGCAGCTGGAGTACTGCATGCAGCTCTTCACCACATTACTGGAAAGATATGATTGTACTGGAAAGGGAGCAGAGGAGATGTACGAGGATGTTGCCTGGACTGGAGAATTTTAGCTATGAGGAAAGTTTGGATAGGCTGGGTTAGTTTTCTTTGGAACAGAGGTGGCTGAGGGGATGATCCATAACCTACAAGGCTATGGACCAAGAGCTGGAAAGTGGGATTAGGCTGAATAGCTCTTTGTCGGCCAGCAGAGACGTGATGGGCTGAATGATATCCTTCTGTGCTGTAAATTTCTATGATTCTATGATACACACACACACATACAACATACACACACACACACACACACTCACACATACACACACAAACACACACCACATCATTATAGGCGCTCCCTCGAAGCAAGGATGATTTGCTTCCACGCCCAAAAGGGATGAGTTCACAAGTGTTTCAATGAAGCACCTAATATTCCAGATCCTGAACTAAATGTTGAAGGGTGGAAGATGCCTGTGTGTGAATTTTTTTAACGTGGAGTGGCCGTTGCACACCAGCCATCACACGGGCTTGACAGAGCTAGGCCATGGTCCAGTGGCAAGGACTAACCACGACGACTGGAGACCAGCTCTGCTGCACAGACCGAGCATGTACACACATATCGCAGTGTGGGATACACACCACACACAACACACACACACACCCCACACACATCCACTACACACACCACACTCACAAAAACGCACTCATTACACACATGCAGCGACATATGCACAAAAATACACCTCCCACACACGCACACACACACATAAACATAGTACACACATGCAGAGAAATACAGACACACAGACACTCCTACAAAAAGAAGGAAGACTTGCATTTCTATAGCACATTACACAACTTTAGGGCATCCGAAAGCACCTTACAGCTAATGAAGTATTGACGTAATGCCGGAAATGCAGCAGCCAATTTATGCACAACAAACTCCCACAAACATCAATGCGATAATGACCAGATAATTTATTTTAATGACATTGATTGATGGCAAAATATTGGCCAGGACACCGGGGAGAACTCCTTTGCTCTTCGTTGAGATAGTGCCCTGGGATCTTTTACATTCACCTGAGGGGGCAGACATTAATATCTTATCCAAAAAATTGCACCTCCAACACACAGACACACGCACAAACACACACAGACAGACAGACACATAGACAGACACAGACACACACACAGACAGACGCACACGCACACAGAGACACAGACAGACACACAGACACACACATACAGACACATTACAAAATTACAGGCATACACAGAGAGATATATTTTATATATAAATGTACGCACACAATTGACATACTCACTGACAACACACATTCAATCTTCAAAGTGCGGCTCTGAATCTGCAGACAACCTGTGAGAAGGGCCCATGTGGTTATTTGCATTGATGGGGCAGGAGTCACCAGCAGCCATGTGGCTCGAGGGGAAGCAGTGTGGGGAGTGTGGGAATGCAGCCAGTCTGATCTCACTCTCTCCCTGCCTCCCTCTCATTCTCTTCCCCCTCACTTACTCTGACCCTCACTCTCCCCCTCACTCACTCTCCCCCCCCCCACCCACTCACTCGCTCTCCCCCTCACTGACGCACTCACTCTCTCCCCTCACTCACTCGCTCTCCCCCTCTGCGTGCGTCTTTCTGTCGCTCTGTATCTCCCCCTTTCCCTCGATCTAACTCTCTCTCACTCCCTGTATCACTCTCTCTCTCTGTCTCCCTTTCTCCGTGTCTTGCCCTTATCTCTCTCCTCTCCCCCTCTCTCCCTCTTTCTATTTTTCTCAGTCCGTCTCCCTCCCTCTTTCTCTCTGTCTATTGTCTCTATCTCTCCTTCTCCCCCTCTCTGTATTTCCCTCTGTCAGCCAGTCTCCCCATTCTATCTCTCTGTATCTCCCTCCCTCTCTCTGTCTCTATCTCTCTGTATCTCCCTCCCTCTCTGTCTCTATCTCTCTGTATCTCCCTCCCTCTCTCTCTCTGTCTCTATCTCTCCCTCCCTCTCTCTCTCTGTATCTCCCTCCCTCTCTCTGTCTCTCTCTCTCTGTATCTCCCTCCCTCCCTCCCTCTCTCTGTGTGTAAGTGCGTGACGGTGACAGGGCGGGAGGGAGTGGTGCCGGGGAGGGGGTCCGCACGATGTGAAGATGTGTGAGCAGGCAGCTCGCTACTGCAGGGACAGCGTCCAGCATCTCGGCACGGTGCTCGACAAGCCGCCGCGGCAGCGCAGTATCAGGGGGCTGGACGGGGTGCTCCGCTGGGTCTTCACCAAGATGAGCGATAAGAAGTTCGGGGAGAGGGAATCCCTGAAGGCACAGGCGGCCTCCCGGGACCAGCTCAGTCCGGACAGCAAGAAAGGCATCTCGGTCATCCTAGATGTAGGTATCGGCTGTGCCCCCTGCCCCCCTGCCCCTGCCCCCTTCTCCCTGTCCCCAGCCCCTTACCCCGACCCCAGCCCCTGCCCCCCTGCCCCCGGCTACCAGCCCCTGCCCCCGGCTTCTGCCCCCTGCCCCAGCCTGGCCCGGCTCCGGCAACCAGTAACTTCACTCCTTACTTTCCGGGCAAATCGCGACCTGTTCGCCCGGGCCCCCAGCTCCTGCCCCGCTGCGGGACTCTGGTCACAACCACAGGCCCCGGATATCTTCCCGGCTCTGCGTCAGTCCGGTTATACACTGGGTCAGTCAGTTCGGTTAGACACTGGGTCAGTCCGGTTATACACTGGGTCAGTCAGTCCGGTTAGACACTGGGTCAGTCAGTCCGGTTAGACACTGGGTCAGTCCGGTTATACACTGGGTCAGTCAGTCCGGTTATACACTGGGTCAGTCAGTCCGGTTAGACACTGGGTCAGTCCGGTTATACACTGGGTCAGTCAGTCCGGTTAGACACTGGGTCAGTCCGGTTATACACTGGGTCAGTCAGTCCGGTTAGACACTGGGTCAGTCAGTCCGGTTACTGCGGGCCCTCACTGCTCTAGCTCACCCTCACTGCCGCTCGGCAAATAAATAGGAAATTACTAAATCGAATATAAAGCGACTGGCCGACTTAGAGAGAGAGTGAGAGGAAGGGAGAGAGAGAGAAGTGGAGACCGAGAGAGTGAGAGGGAGGGAGAGATAGATAGATAGAGTGAGAGAGAGAGAGTGAGAGGGAGGGAGAGATAGATAGATAGATAGAGTGAGAGGGAGGGAGAGAGAATGAGAGCGAGGGAGAGAGAGAGAGAGAGAGAGAGTGAGAGGGAGGGAGAAGGGGAGACTAAGAGCGGGAGGGAGAGAGAGAGTGAGAGGAAGGGAGAGAGAGAGAGAGAGAGAGTGAGTGGGAGGGAGAAGGGGAGACCGAGAGAGGGAGGGAGAGAGAGTGAGTGGGAGAGTGAGAGGGAGGGAGAGAGATAGTGAGAGGGAGGGAGAGAGAGTGAGAGGGAGGGAGAGAGAGTGGGAGAGAGAGTGAGAGAGAGGGAGAAGGGGAGACAGAGGGAGGGAGGGAGGGATAAGGGTAGACAGAGGGAGGGAGGGATAAGGGGAGGCAGAGAGAGGGAGGGAGAAGGGGAGAGAGGTGAGCACAGAGAGAGAGGGAGTCAGTGCTACTGAGATCAGTGTGAAAACTGCCGAAAATCGGACCAAAGTCGAGGAATGTCAGAGTGATGAGGGAGAGTGTGCTGTGTATATTGATCCGCTCCCTCACTGCACTGGCTTGTTTCCTCAAGTTTGGGGAAATTCTGTGTGAATGATTTGTGTTTGAATTTCTGTGCATTGTCTGCAAGAAATGAATCCTCTTAAAATCTATTTTCTCAATCTCTCTAGATTTTCAGAAGAGCTGATAAAAATGGTAAGTGCTGATTCATATTGGTGAATGTTTAATTTATGATTGTTTCTGGTTTCAAAGGCGCTATTAGTGATATCAATTTAAGGATGTGGGGATGAAAGGGTAGATATACGAGGGCTGGTTGCAAGAACCTGGCCTGTACTGCCTTGGGTTTAGAAGATTAATGGGTGATCTAATTGAGGTGTTTAAAATATGAAAATGATCCAATACAGTCAATACGAAGCAACGATCTCCTCTGGACCATTGGCCTTTATCTCAGGCGGGCTGGACTAGAAAGGGGAGGAAGTTGTGTATAAGCTGTCCGACTCCAGCTCTGCGCATCGCTTCCTCAGGAGGGATATACCGGGCTGGGAGCGGGCAGGGCAGATTCAACAGAATGATCCCGGGGCTTCGAGGGTTAAATTGTGAAGACAGGTTGCGCAGAGTACAGAAGATTGAGAGGTGTTTCAAAACGTTAAACGGATTTGTGGGGTGGATAGAGAGAGACGATTTCCTCTGCTGGGAGAGTCAAGAACGAAGGGGCTTCATCTTAAAATGGGAGGCAGGCCGTTCATGGAAGTCAGCAAGGGCTTTTCACACAATGTGTGGTGGAAATCTTACATTCTCTTCCCCAAAAGGTGTGGATGCTGGGGTCAAGGTTTGCTTCCAAGGCGGAGACGGGTAGATTATTATCGGGTATACGGACCACCATGGGGAAATGGGTTCAGATACAGATCAGACAGGATCGAACTGAAGCTCGAGTGGCTGAATGGTTTCCTCCTGTGCCTATGATGAAATATAAGGTTTTGTTTTGCCCTGACGGACTAGTTTACATCGAAATGTGGAGTAAGTTTCATCTTTGTATCTGATTTAAACCTGGGCCAAGCGCAGACTCTGGCTCAGGAAATGCAGAATTGTTCCGATTTCCTCTTCAACTCTCCTGAGGAAGCTGATACACTGGGCTACGGGTCCCACACACACAGACTCTCACTGGGGTATGCGTCCACACACACTGACACTCACTGGTGTATGGGTCCCACGCACACTGACTCTCACTGGGGTACAGTCCCACACACACTGACTCTCACTGGGGTACAGTCCCACACACACAGACTCTCACTGGGGTACAGTCCCACACACACTGACTCTCACTGGGGTACAGTCCCACACACACTGACTCTCACTGGGGTACAGTTCCACACACACTGACTCTCACTGGGGTACAGTCCCACACACACTGACTCTCACTGGGGTACAGTTCCACACACACAGACTCTCACTGGGGTACAGTCCCACACACACTGACTCTCACTGGGGTACAGTCCCACACACACTGACTCTCACTGGGGTACAGTTCCACATACACTGACTCTCACTGGGCTACGGGTCCCACACACATGGACTCTCACAGGGGTATGTGTCCCAAACACACTGACTCTCACTGGGGTACTCGTCCCACACACACTGACTCTCACTGGGGTAAAGTCCCACACATACTGACTCTCACTGGAGTACAGGCCCACAGTGACTCTCATTGGGGTACGGGTTTCACTAACACTGACTCTCACTGGGGTATGGGTCCCACACACCCTGACTCTCACTGGCCTAGAGGTCGCACACACACTGACTCGCGCTGGGCTACGGGTCCCACACACACTGACACTCACTGGGGTACAGGTCCCACAGATACTGACTCTCACTGGGGTGCGGGTCCCACATACACTGACACAAACTGGGATACGTGTACCATTCCCAGACACTGACTCTCACCGGGGTACGGGTCTCACACAGAATGACTCTTACTGGGGAAAGGGTCCCACACACACTGACACAAACTGGGGTACGGCTCCCACACAAACTGACTCTCACTGGGGTACAGTTCCACACACACTGACTCTCACTGGGGAACGGGTTTCACACACACTGACTCACACTGGGGTGCGAGTCCCACACACACTGACATAAACTGGGGAATGGGTCCAACACACACACTGACTCTCACTGGGGTACGGGTCCCACACACATTGACTTTCACTGGGATAGGGGTGCCACACACACTGGCTCTCACGAAGATACGGGTCCCACACAAACTGACTCTCACTGGGGTATGCGTCCACACACACTGACACTCACTGGTGTATGGGTCCCACGCACACTGACTCTCGCTGGCGTGCAGTCCCACAGACACTGACTCTCAGTGGGGTACGCGTCCCACAGGCACTGACTCACTGGGGTACTGGTCCCACACACACTGACTCTCACTGGGAACGGGTCCCATACACACTGATTCTCATTGGGGTACGGGTCCCACACACACTGACTCTCACTGGGTTACAGTCCCACACTCACTGACACTCAGTGGTGTACAGGTCCCACACATCGTGACTCTCACTTGGGTATGGGTCCCACACACACTGACTCTCAGTCGGCAAGAGATCGCACATACACTGACTCGCACTGGGCTACGGGTCCCACACACACTTACTCTCCCTTGGGTACGGGTTCCACACACACTGACTCTCACTGGGGTACAGTCCCACACACACTGACATTCACTGGGGTACAGGTCCCACAGATACTGACGCTCACTGGGGTGCGGGTCCCACACACACTGACACAAACTGGGGTACGGGTACCATCCACACTGACACTTACTAAGGTACGGGTCCCACACACACTTAATCTCACTGGGGTACAGGTCCCACACAAACAGACTCTCACTGGTGTATGGTTCCCATACACACTGACTCTCACTGGGGTGCAGTCCCACACACACTGACTCTCACTGGGGTACAAGTCCCACACACACTGACTCTCACTGGGGTATGGGTCCCACAGACACTGACTCTCACTGGGGTACGGGTCCCACACACACTGACACTCACTGGGGTACAGGTCCCACACACACTGACTCTTAATGGGGTTAGGGTCCCACAGGCACTGATTCTCACTGGGGTACGGGTCCCACACAAACTGACTCTCACTGGGGTGTGCGTCCACACACACTGACTCTCACTGGTGTATGGGTCCCACGCACACTGACTCTCACTGGCGTGCAGTCCCACAGACACTGACTGTCAGTGGGGTACGGGTCCCACAGGCACTGACTCACTAGGGTACGGGTCCCACATACACTGACTCTCACTGCGGTAAGGGTCTCACAGATACTGACTCTCACTGGGCTACAGTTCCACTCACACTGAGTCTCACTGGGAACGGGTCCCATACACACTGACTCTCACTGGAGTATGGTCCCACACTCACTGACTCTCACTGGGGTACAGTCCCTCACACACTGACTCTCACTGAGGTACGGGTCCCACACACACTGACTCTCATTGGGGTACGGGTCCCACACACACTGACTCTCACTGGGGTACGGGTCCCACACACACTGACTCTCACTGGGGTACGGGTCCCACACTCACTGACATTCACTGGGGTACAGGTCCCACAGATACTGACTCTCACTGGGTTGCGGGTCCCACACACACTGACACAAACTGGGGTACGGGTACCATCCACACTGACCCTCACTAAGGTACGGGTCCCACACACACTTACTCTCACTGGGGTACAGGTCCCACAGATACTGACTCTCACTGGGGTGCAAGTCCCACACACACTGACATAAACTGGGGTACGGGTACCATCCACACTGACCCTCACTAAGGTACAGGTCCCACACACACTTTCTCTCACTGGGGTACAGGTCCCACACAAACAGACTCTCACTGGTGTATGGTTCCCATACACACTGACTCTCACTGGGGTGCAGTCCCACACACACTGACTCTCACTGGGGTACAGGTCCCACACACACTGACTCTCACTGGGATATGGGTCCCACATACACTGACTCTCACTGGGGTATGGGTTCAAAGACACTGACTCTCACTGGGGTACGAGTTCCACACGCAATGACTCTCACTCGGGTACGGGTCCCACACACACTGACTCTCACTAGTGTACGGCGCCCACACACACTGACTCTCACTGGGATACGGGTCCCACACACACTGACACTCACTGGGGTAAGTGTCCCACACACACTGACTCTCACTGCGGTACGAGTGCCACACACACTCACTCTTACTGGGGTACGTGTCCCACGCACACTTACTGTCACTGGGTACAGGTCCCACACACACTGACTCTCACTGCGGTACATGCTGCACACACACTGACTCTCACTGGGGTACAGTCTCACACACACTGACTCTCACTGGGGTACGGGTCCCACACACATTGACTTTCACTGGGATAGGGGTGCCACACACACTGGTCTCACGAAGATACGGGTCCCACACAAACTGACTCTCACTGGGGTATGCGTCCACACAAACTGACTCTCACTGGTGTATGGGTCCCACGCACACTGACTCTCACTGGCGTGCAGTCCCACACTCACTGACACTCAGTGGGGTACAGGTCCCACACATCGTGACTCTCACTGGTGTATGGGTCCCACACACACTGACTCTCACTGCGGTACATGCTGCACACACACTGGCTCTCACGAAGATACGGGTCCCACACACACTGACTCTCACTGGGGTACAGTCCCGCACACACTGACTCTCACTGGGGTACAGTCTCATACACACTGAATCTCACTAGGGTACAGACGCACACACACTGACACTCACTGGGGTACAGGTCCTACACACACTGACTCTCACTGGAGTATGGATCGTACACACACTGACTCTCACTGGGCTCGGGGTCCCACACACACTGCCTCTCAGTGGGGTACGGGTCCCATATGCACTGATTTTCACTGGGATAAGTGTCCCACAGACACTGACACTCACTGGGGTACAGGTCCTATAGAAACTGACTCTCACTAAGGTACGGGTCCCACACTGTCTTGTATCTCACACCACTGTAGATAACTGTATCTTACCATGCTATACATGACTGTAACTAGATATGACCTGTAACCATAAGCACACCTTACCACCAGGGGTGCACTTGCAGGAGACACTGAATATATGTCCCACACAGGTATATAAAGGCAGGTCTGAGGCAAGTGTGGCACTCGAGAGCTGTGAAATAAAGGTGTAGGTCCGATGTGACCTTAACTTCAGCACGTGCCTCATGTAAGTCTGTACTGCGGGGTCAGGACTTTACAGTGGCGATGAGTTACGAGATCACAGAATCCACAGAATGGCTACCAATGGCTCAGGTGAAAAATACAATGCTGGAGATAATTTGGAGGGCTTTATAGAAAGGCTCCAGCAAAGCTTTGTAACCAAAGACTGGTTGGGCGACGATAAGGCAGACAAGAGAAGAGCCCATCTCTTGACCAGCTGTGGCTCGAAAACATACGCCTTAATGAAGGACCTGCTGGCACCTGAGAAACCAGCAAGCAAGTCGTTTGATGAGTTGAGCACACTGGTGAGAGACCACTTGAAGCCAGCGAGCAACCTACACATGGCCAGACATAGGTTCTACAACTACAGACGCTGTGTGGGTCAGAGCATACCCGACTTTGTGGCGGAACTTCGGAGGCTGGCTAGTTTATGTGAGTTCTCAGATGAACTAAGGAGAGAAGTACTGAGAGACTTTTTTATTGAAGGAATAGGCCACGCAGGCATATTCCGAAAGCTCATAAAGACCAAGAACTTGACCCTAGAGGCAAAAGCACTGGTCGCACAGACATTCTTTGCAGGAGAAGAAGAAACAAGGTGGATCTATACTGCGGGTACGACAACTAACAAAACATTGGAACAAGGGGTTCACAGCTGAAACAAGCCGCTACCCCCACACACAGACAAAGGCAGGAGAGCAGGCTCTCAACAGCAGGCAGTGGCACCAGAAGCCATCAAGGGCCACAGGAACGGCCATTCACACCTCATCAACCCACAATGCGAGCAATCGACTACAGACTGAGAGAAGCTCAAGAGAGATCAGCCAGACATAGCTCATCCTTCAGAATCAATGGAAGCGGTCTGTGCTGGAGATGTGGAGGAAGGCACTCATCAAGGGGGTGTCGATTTCAGCATGCCATTTGCAGAAACTGCAATTATACAGGGCATCTGGCCCGCAGGTGCAGAAAAACAGCAGCTCGGGTGGTATACGAATCGGAAGGGTCGGAAAGCGGACCAGAAGATGGTGGGGACAGTGCCCGGGACACTGAGGTACAGCGGGTCAACACGATCAATGTCCACTGTTCTTACAACAAGACTCCTCCAATAATGATGAGGGTCCTACTCAACGGGATACCCGTCAACATGGAACTGGACACGGGAGCGAGTCAATCGCTCATGAGCGTCCAACAATTTGAACAACTGTGCCCGCACAAAAGCAACAGATCAAAACTCACAAGGGTCGACACCACACTAAGGACCTATACCAAAGAAATCGTCCCAGTCCTTGGCAGCGCCATGCTCTCAGTCACACACAAAGGGACAGTGAACTGACTTCCCCTGTGGATTGTCCCCGGAGGTCTCCCAGCACTGTTGGGGAAAAGCTGGAGGCAAAGCTAAATTGGAAATGGGATGATGTTCATGTCAGGTCATCAGAGGAACAGACCTCCTGCTCAACAGTTCTAAGTCGATTTAAACATCTCTTTCAGCCAGGTGTGGGCACCTTCAAAGGGGCTAAAGTTAAAATCTACATCACATAGGATGCTAGACCGGTCCATCACAAGGCTCGAGCTGTGCCTTATGTGATGAGGGAAAAGATTGAACATGAACTGGACCGGTTTCTGCAGGAAGGCATTATCTCACCCGTGGAATTTAGCGACTGGGCAAGTCCCATTGTCCCCGTCATGAAAACTGATGGATTCGTACGAATCTGTGGGGATTACAAATCTACCATAAACAGAGTCTCCCTACAGGAACAATAGCCGTTGCCCAGAGTGGAGGACCTATTTGCCACATTGGCTGGAGGAAAACTTTTCTCGAAACTAGATCTCACATCTGCGTATCTGATGCAAGAACTGACCGAAGAGTCTAAGCTACTCATCAACACACATCGAGGCCTTTTCATGTACAATCGATGCCCATTCGGCATCAGGTCGGCAGCTGCTATATTCCATCGCAATATGGAGAGTCTGCTCAAGTCCATCCCGGGGACAGTTGAGTTTCAAGACGACATACTCATCACGGGCAGGGACACCGACTCCCATCTCCATAATTTGGAGGAAGTACTAAAGCGATTGGATCGGGTAGGCCTAAGAGTTAAGAAATCCAAGTGTCTGTTTCTCGTGCCCGAGGTTGATTTTTGGGCAGAAGGATTGCTGCTGTTGGAATCTGCCCAACAGAATCCAAAACTGAAGCAATTCGTCTGGCACCCAGGCCCCGGAATGTCTCGGAACTACATGCCTTTCTTGGGCTACTCAATTACTTCGGGAACTTTATGCATAACTTGAGCACGCTGCTGGAGCCTCTCCACGTGCTGCTCAGAAAGGGGTGCGATTGGTTTTGGACACCCAGGAACGAGCCTTCAATAAGGCATGCAACCTTCTATGTTCCAACTGTGTTTTGACTTTTTTTGACCCAGGTAAAAAGCTAGTTCTTACATGTGATGCGTCAGCGTACGTGGTCAGGTGCGTTTTACAGCATGTCAATGCTCCGGGAAATTACAACCCATTGCTTATGTCTCCAGGTCACTTTCGCGGGCGGAGTGCAGGTACGGTATGGTGGAGAAGGAGGCGCTTGTGTCCGTGTACGGTGTCGAAAAGATGCATCAATACCTTTTCGGGGCCAAGTTCGCGTTAGAAACCAACCACAAACTCCTCACGTCCCTGCTATCCAAGAGCAAGGCAATAAACGCCAACGCCTCGGCGCACATTCAACGGTGGGCACTCATGCTGGCCTCTTACGACTGCACAATAAGGCACAGACCAGGCACAGACAACTGTGCCGACGCGCTCAGCAGGCTATCCCTGGCGACCACGGAAGGGTCCAACGAACAGGACTGTGAGATGGTCATGGCAATCAATGCCTTTGAGTCCACAGGTTCGCCCATGACAGCTCGCCAAATCAAAGCCTGGACGGCCAACGACCCCACGTTATCCTTAGTCAAAAGATATGTTTTAACTGGTGACTGGGCAGAGGCTCGCGATGCCTGCCCCGAGGAGATCAAACCGTTCCATAGGCGCATGCATGAACTATCACTACAGGCAGATTGCCTGATGTGGGGCAGCCGAGTAGTCATGCCTTTGCGAGGCAGAGAGGCGTTTGTCCGGGAGCTCCACCACAAGCACCCGGGGATCATTCTCATGAAGGCCATAGCCAGATCCCACGTCTGGTGGCCTGGCATTGACGCAGACTTGGAGCTCTGCGTCTGACAGTGCACCATTTGTGCCCAACTCAGCAATGCCCCTAGGGAGGCCCCCCTGAGCGCATGGCCCACCAAACCGTGGTCGTGGGTGCACATAGACTATGCGGGCCCATTCATGGGAAAAATGTTCCTCATAGTCGTCGATGCATTTTCAAAGTGGATCGAATGCATCATTTTAAACCACTGTGGAGAGCCTTAGAACCATGTTTGCAACGCACGGAATTCCTGACATATTGGTCAGTGATAATGGTCCTTGCGTCACCAGCGCGGAATTCCAAGATTTTATAGTTGACCATGGCATAAATCACATTAAGATGGCACCGTTCAAGCCGGCCTCCAATAGCCAGGCGGAGCGAACAGTGCAAATCATTAAACAAGGCATGCTTAAAATCCAAGGTCCCACGCTGCAGAGCCGCCTGTCACGACTGCTGCTGGCATACAGATCTCGTCTGCATTCATTGACTGGGGTTCCCCCCGCACAACTATTGATGAAGACTAGGCTCTCGTTAATCCTCCCAGACATGTATGAAATTGTTGAGGCAAAGCGCCGGAAGCTAACTGAGTACCATGACCGAAATTCGAGGGGGAGGTGGAATGAGATAGGGGACAAAGTGTTTGTGCTAAACTATGTCAGGGGTCCCAAATGGCTTGCAGGGACAGTAACAGGCAAGGAAGGAAACAGGCTACTTGTTGTACAAATGGACAATGGCCAAATCTGCCGGAGGCATGTAGACCAATTAAAAAGTAGATTCACCAACAACACTGCAGAACCAGAGGCAGACTACAATGTGGAACTCGCATCACATCTGGTGGACAGACAGAGGGAACAACCTGAGGAAAGGGCAGTCTCAACAGAAAGCCCAGGCGAGAGACCAGCAATCATACTGAATGAAACAGACAGCCCAGGCGAGATACCAGCAATCACACCGAAAGAAAAACAGGCACTGAGGCAAACAACTGAACCACAACTAAGATGCTCCACACGAGAGCGTAGACCACCTGAGAGACTGAATCTATAAAGACAATAAGACCTTGGGGGAGGGTGATGTCATGTATCTCACACCATTGTACATAACTGTACCTTACCATGCTATACATGACTGTAACGAGATATGACCTGTAACCACAAGCATACCTTACAACCAGGGGTGCACTTGAAGGAGATACTGGATACCTGTCCCAGACAGGTATATAAGGACAAGTCTCAGGCAAGTGTGGCATTTCAGAGTTGTGAAATAAAGATGCATGTCCTGAGTGACCATGACTTCAGCATGTGCCTCGTGTAAGTCTGTACTGCAGGGTCAGGACTTTACACACTCAAATTGACTTTCACTGGGGTACGCATCCACACACACTGACTCTCATTGGGATAGGGGTCCCACACACCCTAACTCTCACGAAGGTACGGGTCCCACACACACTGACTCTCAGTAGGGTACAGGTCCTACAGGCACTGATTCTCACTGAGTACGTATCCCACATAGACTGACTCTCACTCAGGTAGGGGTCCCACACACACTGACTCTCACTGGGGTAAGGGACCCAAACACACTGACTCTCATTGCGGTAAGGGTGCCACATGTACTGACTCTCACTTGGGTACAGGTCCCACACACACTGACTCTCACTTTAGTACAGGTCCCACACGCACTGACTCTCACTGGGGTACGGGTCCCACAGACACTGGCTCTCACTGGGGTACGGGTCCCACACACACTGACTCTCACTGGGGTATAGGTCCCACACATAGTGACTCTCACTGGGAACGCGTCCCACACACACTGACTCTCACTGGGATATGCGTCTCACACACACTGACTCTCATTGGGGAACGGGTCCCACACACACTGACTCTCAGTGGGGTACGGGTCCCAGAGGCACTGACTCTCACTGGGGTATAGGTTCCCAGACACTGACTCTCCTTGGGGTACGAGTCCCACACGCAATGACTCTCACTGGGGTACAGGTCCCACACGCACTGACTCTCACTGGGGTACGGATTCCACACACACTGACTCTCACTGGGGTACGGGTCCCACACGCACTGACCCTCACTGGGGTACGGGTCCCACACACACTGACTCTCACTGGGGTACGGGTCCCACACACACTGACTCTCACTGGGGTACAGGTCCAACAGGCACTGATTCTCACTGGGCACGGGTCCCAAACACACTGACTTTCATTGGGGTACGGGTGCCATACGCGCTGACTCTCATTGTGGTACAGTTCCACACACACTGACTCTCACTGGGGTATGGGTCCCACATACACTGACTCCTACTGGTGTACGGGTCCCACAGACACTGACTCTCTGGTGTAAGGGTCCCACAGACACTGACTCTCTGGTGTACGGGTCCCACACACACTGACTCACTCGGGTACGGGTCCCACAGATAATTACTATCACTGGGGTACGGATCCCACAAACACTGACTCTCACTGGGGTACGGGTCCCACACACACTGACTCTCACTGGGGTACGGGTCCCACACACACTGACTCTCACTGGGGTACGGGTTCCACACACACTGACTCTCACTGGGGTACGGGAACCACACACACTGACTCTCACTGGGGTACGGGTCCCACACACACTGACTCTCACCGAGGTACAGGTCCCACACGCACTGACTCTCACTGGGGTACAGGTCCCACATGCACTGACTCTCACTGGGGTACGGATTCCACACACACTGACTCTGACTGGGGTACGGGTGCCACACACACTGACTCTCACTGAGGTATGGGTCCCACACACACAGACTCTCACTGGGGTACGGGTCCCATACACACTGACTGTTACTGGGGTACACGTCCCACACGCACTGACTCTCACTGGGGTATGGGTCCCACACACACCTTACTCTCACTGGGGTACGGGTCCCACACACACTGACTCTCACCGAGGTACAGGTCCCACACGCACTGACTCTCACTGGGGTACAGGTCCCACATGCACTGACTCTCACTGAGGCATGGGTCCCACACACACTGACTCTCACTGAGGTACGGGTTCCACACACACTGACTGTCACTGGGGTACAGTTCCACACGCACTGAATCTCACTGAGGTACAGGTCCCACACACATTGCCTCTCACTACGGTACGTGTTACCCACACACTGAAACCCACTGGGGTACAGTCCCACACACACTGACTCTCATTGGGGAACGGGTCCCACACACGCTGACTCTCACTGGGGCATGCGTCTCACACACACTGACTCTCACTGGGGTACAGGTCCCACACAATCAGACTCTCACTGGTTCATGAATCCCGCCCACACTGACTCTCACTGGCGTGCAATCCAACACACACTGAATCTCACTGTGGTACAGTTCCAACACACACGGACTCTCAGTGGGGTACGGGTCCCAGAGGCACTGACTCTCACTGGAGTACGGGTCCCACACGCACTGACTCTCACTGGGGTACGGGTCCCACACACACTGACTCTCACTGCGGATGTGTTAGACACAGACTGACTCTCACTGGGGTACAGTCCCACACACACACTGACACTCAGTGGGGTACAGGTCCCACACATAGTGACTCTCACTGGGCTAGAGGTCGCACACACATAGACTCTCACTGGGGTACAGATCCCACACACACTGACTCTCACTGTGATAGGTGTTACCCACGGACTAACTCTCACAGGGGTACAGACCCACACACACTGACACTCACTGAGGTACAGGAGCCACACATACTGACTCTCACTGGGGTATGGGTCGCACACACACTGACTCTCACTGCGGTACATGTTACACATACACTGACTCTCACTGGGGTACGGGTCCCACACATAGTGACTCTCCCTGGATTTCAGTTCCACACGCACAGACTCTCACTGGGAACGGGTCCCACACACACTGACTCTCACTGGGCTTGGGTCCAACACACATTGACTCTTACTGGGGTACAGGTCCCACATACACTGACTTTCACTGGGGTGCAGTGCCACACATACTGACTCTCAGTGGGGTACGGGTCCAACAGGCACTGATTCTCACTGGGGTAAAGGAGCCACACACACTGACTCTCATTGCGGTAAGGGTGCCACATGTACTGACTCTCACTTGGGTACAGGTCCTACACTCACTGACTCTCACTGGGGTACGGGTCCCACACACACTGACTCTCACTGGGGTACGGGTCCCACACACACTGACTCTCACTGGGGTACGGGTCCCACACACACTGACTCTCACTGAGGTACAGGTCCCAAGCGCACTGACTCTCACTGGGGTACGGGTCCCACACGCACTGACTCTCACGAGGGTACAGTCCCACACAGACTGACTCTCACTGGGGTACAGGTCCCACATGCACTGACTCTCACTGGGGTACGGATTCCACACACACTGACTCTGACTGGGGTACAGGTGCCACACACACTGACTCTCACTGAGGTATGGGTCCCACACACACAGACTCTCACTGGGGTACGGGTCCCACACACACTGACTCTCACTGGGGTACAGGTCCCACACGCACTGACTCTCACTGGGGTACGGATTCCACACACACTGACTCTCACTGGGGTACGGGTCCCACACACACTGACTCTCACTGGAGTACGGGTCCCACACACACTGACTCTCACTGGGGTACGGGTCCCACACACACTGACTCTCACCGAGGTACAGGTCCCACACGCACTGACTCTCACTGGGGTACAGGTCCCACATGCACTGACTCTCACTGGGGTACGGATTCCACACACACTGACTCTGACTGGGGTACGGGTGCCACACACACTGACTCTCACTGGGGTAAAGGTCACACAGACACTGACTCTCACTTGGGTACGGGTCCCACACACACTGACTCTCACTGGAGTACAGGTCCCACACGCACTGACTCTCACTGGGGTACGGATTCCACACACACTGACTCTCACTGGGGTACGGGTCCCACACGCACTGACTCTCACTGGGGTACGGGTCCCACACACACTGACTCTCACTGGGGTACAGGTCCCACACACACTGACTCTCACTGGGGTACGGGTCCCACACACACTGACTCTCACTGAGGTACAGGTCCCAAGCGCACTGACTCTCACTGGGGTACGGGTCCCACACGCACAGACTCTCACTGGGAATGGGTCCCACACACACTGACTCTCACTGGGGTTTGGGTCCCACACACACTGACTCTCACTGCGGTACGGGTCCCACACACACTGACTCTTCTGAGGTACAGGTCCCACACGCACTGACTCTCAATGGGGTACAGGTCCCACACGCACTGACTCTCACTGGGGTACGGTTCCCACACACACTGACTCTCACTGGGGTACAGGTCCCACACGCACTGATTCTCACTGGGGTACAGGTCCCACACACAGTGACTCTCACTGGGGTACGGGTCCCACACGCACTGACTCTCACTAGGGTACGGGTCCCACACACACTGACTCTCACTGGGGTACATGTCCCACATGCACTGACTCTCACTGGCGTACAGGTCCCACACGCACTGACTCTCACTTGGGTACGGGTCCCACACGCACTGACTCTCACGAGGGTACAGTCCCACACAGACTGACTCTCACTGGGGTACAGGTCCCACATGCACTGACTCTCACTGGGGTACGGATTCCACACACACTGACTCTGACTGGGGTACAGGTGCCACACACACTGACTCTCACTGAGGTATGGGTCCCACACACACAGACTCTCACTGGGGTACGGGTCCCACACACACTGACTCTCACTGGGGTACAGGTCCCACACGCACTGACTCTCACTGGGGTACGGATTCCACACACACTGACTCTCACTGGGGTACGGGTCCCACACGCACTGACTCTCACTGGGGTACGGGTCCCACACACACTGACTCTCACTGGGGTACGGGTCCCACACACACTGACTCTCACTGGGGTACGGGTCCCACACACACTGACTCTCACCGAGGTACAGGTCCCACACGCACTGACTCTCACTGGGGTACAGGTCCCACATGCACTGACTCTCACTGGGGTACGGGTCCCACACACACTGACTCTCACCGAGGTACAGGTCCCACACGCACTGACTCTCACTGGGGTACGGATTCCACACACACTGACTCTGACTGGGGTACGGGTGCCACACACACTGACTCTCACTGGGGTAAAGGTCACACAGACACTGACTCTCACTTGGGTACGGGTCCCACACACACTGACTCTCACTGGGGTACGGGTCCCACACACACTGACTCTCACTGGGGTAAAGGTCACACAGACACTGACTCTCACTGGGGTACGGATTCCACACACACTGACTCTGACTGGGGTATGGGTGCCACACACACTGACTCTCACTGGGGTAAAGGTCACACAGACACTGACTCTCACTTGGGTACGGGTCCCACACACACTGACTCTCACTGGAGTACAGGTCCCACACGCACTGACTCTCACTGGGGTACGGATTCCACACATACTGACTCTCACTGGGGTACGGGTCCCACACGCACTGACTCTCACTGGGGTACGGGTCCCACACACACTGACTCTCACTGGGGTACATGTCCCACATGCACTGACTCTCACTGGCGTACAGGTCCCACACGCACTGACTCTCACTTGGGTACGGGTCCCACACGCACTGACTCTCACTGGGGTACAGGTCCCACATGCACTGACTCTCACTGGGGTACGGATTCCACACACACTGACTCTGACTGGGGTACGGGTGCCACACACACTGACTCTCACTGAGGTATGGGTCCCACACACACAGACTCTCACTGGGGTACGGGTCCCACACACACTGACTCTCACTGGGGTACAGGTCCCACACGCACTGACTCTCACTGGGGTACGGATTCCACACACACTGACTCTCACTGGGGTACGGGTCCCACACGCACTGACTCTCAATGGGGTACAGGTCCCACACGCACTGACTCTCACTGGGTTACGGATTCCACACACACTGACTCTCACAGGGTACGTTTCCCACACACACTGACTCTCACTGGGGTACAGGTCCCACATGCAATGATTCTCACTGGGGTACAGGTCCCACACACAGTGACTCTCACTGGGGTACGGGTCCCACACGCACTGACTCTCACTAGGGTACGGGTCCCAAGCGCACTGACTCTCACTGGGGTACGGGTCCCACATGCACTGACTCTCACTGGGGTACGGGTCCCACACGCACTGACTCTCACTAGGGTACGGGTCCCACACACACTGACTCTCACTGGGGTACATGTCCCACATGCACTGACTCTCACTGGGGTATGGGTCCCACACACACAGACTCTCACTGGGGTACGGGACCCACACACACTGACTCTCACTGGGGTACGGATTCCACACACACTGACTCTCACTGGGGTACGGGTCCCACACGCACTGACTCTCAATGGGGTACAGGTCCCACACGCACTGACTCTCACTGGGGTACGGATTCCACACACACTGACTCTCACTGGGGTACGGGTCCCACACGCACTGACTCTCAATGGGGTACAGGTCCCACACACACAGACTCTCACTGGGGTACGGGTCCCACACGCACTGACTCTCAATGGGGTACAGGTCCCACACGCACTGACTCTCACTGGGGTACGGATTCCACACACACTGACTCTCACAGGGTACGGTTCCCACACACACTGACTCTCACTGGGGTACAGGTCCCACACGCACTGATTCTCACTGGGGTACAGGTCCCACACACAGTGACTCTCACTGGGGTACGGGTCCCACACGCACTGACTCTCACTAGGGTACGGGTCCCACACACACTGACTCTCACTGGGGTACATGTCCCACATGCACTGACTCTCACTGGCGTACAGGTCCCACACACACTGACTCTCACAGGGTACGGTTCCCACACACACTGACTCTCACTGGGGTACAGGTCCCACACGCACTGATTCTCACTGGGGTACAGGTCCCACACACAGTGACTCTCACTGGGGTACGGGTCCCACACGCACTGACTCTCACTAGGGTACGGGTCCCACACACACTGACTCTCACTGGGGTACAGGTCCCACATGCACTGACTCTCACTGGGGTACGGATTCCACACACACTGACTCTGACTGGGGTACGGGTGCCACACACACTGACTCTCACTGAGGTATGGGTCCCACACACACAGACTCTCACTGGGGTACGGGTCCCACACACACTGACTCTCACTGGGGTACAGGTCCCACACGCACTGACTCTCACTGGGGTACGGGTCCCACACACACTGACTCTCACTGGGATACGGGTCCCACACACACTGACTCTCACTGGGGTACGGGTCCCACACACACTGACTCTCACTGGGATACGGGTCCCACACACACTGACTCTCACCGAGGTACAGGTCCCACACGCACTGACTCTCACTGGGGTACAGGTCCCACATGCAATGACTCTCACTGGGGTACGGATTCCACACACACTGACTCTGACTGGGGTACGGGTGCCACACACACTGACTCTCACTGGGGTAAAGGCCACACAGACACTGACTCTCACTTGGGTACGGGTCCCACACACACTGACTCTCACTGGGGTACAGGTCCCACACGCACTGACTCTCACTGGGGTACGGATTCCACACACACTGACTCTCGCTGAGGTACAGGTCCCACACGCACTGACTCTCACTGGGGTACGGGTCCCACACACACTGACTCTCACTGGGGTACGGGTCCCACACACACTGACTCTCACTGGGGTACAGGTCCCACACGCACTGACTCTCACTGGGGTACAGGTCGCACACGCACTGATTCTCACTGGGGTACGGGTCCCACACACACTGACTCTCACTGGGGTACGGGTCCCACACGCACTGACTCTCACTAGGGTACGGGTCCCACACACACTGACTCTCACTGGGGTACATGTCCCACATGCACTGACTCTCACTGGCGTACAGGTCCCACACGCACTGACTCTCACTTGGGTACGGGTCCCACACGCACTGACTCTCACTAGGGTACAGTCCCACACAGACTGACTCTCACTGGGGTACAGGTCCCACATGCACTGACTCTCACTGGGGTACGGGTCCCACACACACTGACTCTCACTGGGGTACAGGTCCCACACGCACTGACTCTCACTGGGGTACGGATTCCACACACACTGACTCTCACTGGGGTACGGGTCCCACACGCACTGACTCTCACTGGGGTACGGGTCCCACACACACTGACTCTCACTGGGGTACGGGTCCCACACACACTGACTCTCACTGGGGTACAGGTCCCACACGCACTGACTCTCACTGGGTTACGGGTCCCACACACACTGACTCTCACTGGGGTACGGGTTCCACACACACTGACTCTCACTGGGGTACAGGTCCCACACGCACTGACTCTCACTGGGGTACGGGTCCCACACACACTGACTCTCACTGGGGTACGGGTCCCACACACACTGACTCTCACTGGGGTATGGGTCCGACACACACTGACTCTCACTGGGGTATGGGTCCGACACACACTGACTCTCACTGGGGTATCGGTCCGACAAACACTGACTCTCACTGGGGTTTGGGTCCCACACACACTGACTCTCACTGGGGTACAGGTCCCACACGCACTGACTCTCACTGGGGTACAGGTCCCACACGCACTGACTCTCACTGGGGTACAGGTCTCACACGCACTGACTCTCACTGGGGTACGGGTCCCACACGCACTGACTCTCATTGGGGCATGGGTCCCACACACACTGACTCTCACTGGGGTAAAGGTCACACAGACACTGACTCTCACTTGGGTACGGGTCCCACACACACTGACTCTCACTGGGGTACGGATTCCACACACACTGACTCTCACTGGGGTACAGGTCTCACACGCACTGACTCTCACTGGGGTACGGGTCCCACACGCACTGACTCTCATTGGGGCATGGGTCCCACACACACTGACTCTCACTGGTGTAAAGGTCACACAGACACTGACTCTCACTTGGGTACGGGTCCCACACACACTGACTCTCACTGGGGTACGGGTCCCACACACACTGACTCTCACTGGGGTACAGGTCCAACAGGCACTGATTCTCACTGGGCACGGGTCCCAAACACACTGACTTTCATTGAGGTACAGGTGCCATACGCGCTGACTCTCATTGTGGTACAGTTCCACACACACTGACTCTCACTGGGGTATGGGTCCCACATACACTGACTCCTACTGGTGTACGGGTCCCACAGACACTGACTCTCTGGTGTACGGGTCCCACAGACACTGACTCACTCGGGTACGGGTCCCACAGATAATTACTATCACTGGGGTACGGATCCCACAAACACTGACTCTCACTGGGGTACGGGTCCCACACACACTGACTCTCACTGGGGTACGGGTCCCACACACACTGACTCTCACTGGGGTACGGGTTCCACACACACTGACTCTCACTGGGGTACGGGAACCACACACACTGACTCTCACTGGGGTACGGATCCCACACACACTGACTCTCATCGAGGTACAGGTCCCACACGCACTGACTCTCACTGGGGTACACGTCCAACACGCACTGACTCTCACTGGGGTATGGGTGCCACACACACTGACTCTCACTGGGGTACGGGTCCCACACGCACAGACTCTCACTGGGAATGGGTCCCACACACACTGACTCTCACTGGGATACGGGTCCCACACACACTGACTCTTCTGAGGTACAGGTCCCACACGCACTGACTCTCAATGGGGTACAGGTCCCACACGCACTGACTCTCACTGGGGTACGGATTCCACACACACTGACTCTCACAGGGTACGGTTCCCACACACACTGACTCTCACTGGGGTACAGGTCCCACACGCACTGATTCTCACTGGGGTACAGGTCCCACACACAGTGACTCTCACTGGGGTATGGGTCCCACACGCACTGACTCTCACTTGGGTACGGGTCCCACACGCACTGACTCTCACTAGGGTACAGTCCCACACAGACTGACTCTCACTGGGTTATGTGACTCACACACACTGACTCTCACTAGGGTACAGCTCCACAGGCACTGACTCTCACTGTGCTACGGGTACCATCCACACTGACTCTCACTGGGGTACGGGTCCCACACACACTGACTCTCACTGGGGTACGGGTCCCACACACACTGACTCTCACTGAGGTACAGGTCCCAAGCGCACTGACTCTCACTGGGGTACGGGTCCCACACGCACAGACTCTCACTGGGAATGGGTCCCACACACACTGACTCTCACTGGGGTACAGGTCCCACACACACTGACTCTCACTGGGGTACGGGTCCCAATCGCACTGACTCTCACTGGGGTACGGGTCCCACACACACTGACTCTCACTGGGGTACAGGTGCCACATGCACTGACTCTCACTGGCGTACAGGTCCCACACGCACTGACTCTCACTGGGGTACGGGTCCCACACACACTGACTCTCACTGGGGTACAGGTCCCACACGCACTGACTCTCACTAGGGTACAGTCCCACACAGACTGACTCTCACTGGGTTATGTGACTCACACACACTGACTCTCACTGGGGTACAGCTCCACAGGCACTGACTCTCACTGTGCTACGGGTACCATCCACACTGACTCTCACTGGGGTACGGGTCCCACACCTACTGACTCTCACTGGGGTAAGGGACCCACACACACTGACTTTCTCTGGAGTACATTTCCGCAGATACTGACTCTCACTCGTGTCTGGGTCCCACACACAGTGACTCTCAAAGGAGTATGGGTTCCACACACCCACTAACTCTCACTGGGGCACGGGTACCATCCACATGGATTCTCACTGGGGAAAGCAACCCACACACACTGACTCTCACTGGGGTACGGGTCCCACATACACTGACTCTGGGGTACGGGTCCCACATACACTGACTCTCAATGGGGTACAGTTGCACAGACACTGACACTCACTGGGGAACGGGTCCCACACACACTGACTCTCAGTGGGATACGGATGCCACACACACTGACTCTCACAGGGGTACGTGTCCCACATACACTGAATCTCACTGGGGTACGATTTCCACACACTGACTCTCACTGGGGCACAGCTGCATAGGCACTGACTCTGACTGGGGCACTTGTCCCATATGCACTGAATCTCACTGGGGTATGGGTCCCACACACACTGACTCTCACTGGGGTATGGGTCCCACAAACACGGACTCTCCTTGGGGTACAGGTCTCACACACACTAACTCTCACTGGGGAACGGGTCCCACACACACTGACTCTCACTGGGGTATGGGTCCCACACACACTGACTTTCACTGGGGTACAGGTCCCACACACACTGACTCTCACTGGGGTACAGGTCTCACACACACTGACTCTTACTGGGGTACAGTCCTTCACACATTGACTCTCACTGGGGTTCAGTCCCACACACTGACTCTCACTGGTGTATAGTCCCTCACACACTGACTCTCACTGGGGTACATGTCCCACATGCACTGACTCTCACTGGCGTACAGGTCCCACACGCACTGACTCTCACTTGGGTACGGGTCCCACACGCACTGACTCTCACTAGGGTACAGTCCCACACAGACTGACTCTCATTGGGGTACAGATCCCACATGCACTGACTCTCACTGGGGTACGGATCCCACACACACTGACTCTCATCGAGGTACAGGTCCCACACGCACTGACTCTCACTGGGGTACACGTCCCACACGCACTGACTCTCACTGGGGTATGGGTGCCACACACACTGACTCTCACTGGGGTACGGGTCCCACACGCACAGACTCTCACTGGGAATGGGTCCCACACACACTGACTCTCACTGGGATACGGGTCCCACACACACTGACTCTTCTGAGGTACAGGTCCCACACGCACTGACTCTCAATGGGGTACAGGTCCCACACGCACTGATTCTCACTGGGGTACAGGTCCCACACACAGTGACTCTCACTGGGGTATGGGTCCCACACGCACTGACTCTCACTTGGGTACGGGTCCCACACGCACTGACTCTCACTAGGGTACAGTCCCACACAGACTGACTCTCACTGGGTTATGTGACTCACACACACTGACTCTCACTAGGGTACAGCTCCACAGGCACTGACTCTCACTGTGCTACGGGTACCATCCATACTGACTCTCACTGGGGTACGGGTCCCACACACACTGACTCTCACTGGGGTACGGGTCCCACACACACTGACTCTCACTGAGGTACAGGTCCCAAGCGCACTGACTCTCACTGGGGTACGGGTCCCACACGCACAGACTCTCACTGGGAATGGGTCCCACACACACTGACTCTCACTGGGGTACAGGTCCCACACACACTGACTCTCACTGGGGTACGGGTCCCAATCGCACTGACTCTCACTGGGGTACGGGTCCCACACACACTGACTCTCACTGGGGTACAGGTGCCACATGCACTGACTCTCACTGGCGTACAGGTCCCACACGCACTGACTCTCACTGGGGTACGGGTCCCACACACACTGACTCTCACTGGGGTACAGGTCCCACACGCACTGACTCTCACTAGGGTACAGTCCCACACAGACTGACTCTCACTGGGTTATGTGACTCACACACACTGACTCTCACTGGGGTACAGCTCCACAGGCACTGACTCTCACTGTGCTACGGGTACCATCCACACTGACTCTCACTGGGGTACGGGTCCCACACCTACTGACTCTCACTGGGGTAAGGGACCCACACACACTGACTTTCTCTGGAGTACATTTCCGCAGATACTGACTCTCACTCGTGTCTGGGTCCCACACACAGTGACTCTCAAAGGAGTATGGGTTCCACACACCCACTAACTCTCACTGGGGCACGGGTACCATCCACATGGATTCTCACTGGGGAAAGCAACCCACACACACTGACTCTCACTGGGGTACGGGTCCCACATACACTGACTCTGGGGTACGGGTCCCACATACACTGACTCTCAATGGGGTACAGTTGCACAGACACTGACACTCACTGGGGAACGGGTCCCACACACACTGACTCTCAGTGGGATACGGATGCCACACACACTGACTCTCACAGGGGTACGTGTCCCACATACACTGAATCTCACTGGGGTACGATTTCCACACACTGACTCTCACTGGGGCACAGCTGCATAGGCACTGACTCTGACTGGGGCACTTGTCCCATATGCACTGAATCTCACTGGGGTATGGGTCCCACACACACTGACTCTCACTGGGGTATGGGTCCCACAAACACGGACTCTCCTTGGGGTACAGGTCTCACACACACTAACTCTCACTGGGGAACGGGTCCCACACACACTGACTCTCACTGGGGTATGGGTCCCACACACACTGACTTTCACTGGGGTACAGGTCCCACACACACTGACTCTCACTGGGGTACAGGTCTCACACACACTGACTCTTACTGGGGTACAGTCCTTCACACATTGACTCTCACTGGGGTTCAGTCCCACACACTGACTCTCACTGGTGTATAGTCCCTCACACACTGACTCTCACTGGGGTACATGTCCCACATGCACTGACTCTCACTGGCGTACAGGTCCCACACGCACTGACTCTCACTTGGGTACGGGTCCCACACGCACTGACTCTCACTAGGGTACAGTCCCACACAGACTGACTCTCATTGGGGTACAGATCCCACATGCACTGACTCTCACTGGGGTACGGATCCCACACACACTGACTCTCATCGAGGTACAGGTCCCACACGCACTGACTCTCACTGGGGTACACGTCCCACACGCACTGACTCTCACTGGGGTATGGGTGCCACACACACTGACTCTCACTGGGGTACGGGTCCCACACGCACAGACTCTCACTGGGAATGGGTCCCACACACACTGACTCTCACTGGGATACGGGTCCCACACACACTGACTCTTCTGAGGTACAGGTCCCACACGCACTGACTCTCAATGGGGTACAGGTCCCACACGCACTGATTCTCACTGGGGTACAGGTCCCACACACAGTGACTCTCACTGGGGTATGGGTCCCACACGCACTGACTCTCACTTGGGTACGGGTCCCACACGCACTGACTCTCACTAGGGTACAGTCCCACACAGACTGACTCTCACTGGGTTATGTGACTCACACACACTGACTCTCACTAGGGTACAGCTCCACAGGCACTGACTCTCACTGTGCTACGGGTACCATCCATACTGACTCTCACTGGGGTACGGGTCCCACACACACTGACTCTCACTGGGGTACGGGTCCCACACACACTGACTCTCACTGAGGTACAGGTCCCAAGCGCACTGACTCTCACTGGGGTACGGGTCCCACACGCACAGACTCTCACTGGGAATGGGTCCCACACACACTGACTCTCACTGGGGTACAGGTCCCACACACACTGACTCTCACTGGGGTACGGGTCCCAATCGCACTGACTCTCACTGGGGTACGGGTCCCACACACACTGACTCTCACTGGGGTACAGGTGCCACATGCACTGACTCTCACTGGCGTACAGGTCCCACACGCACTGACTCTCACTGGGGTACGGGTCCCACACACACTGACTCTCACTGGGGTACAGGTCCCACACGCACTGACTCTCACTAGGGTACAGTCCCACACAGACTGACTCTCACTGGGTTATGTGACTCACACACACTGACTCTCACTGGGGTACAGCTCCACAGGCACTGACTCTCACTGTGCTACGGGTACCATCCACACTGACTCTCACTGGGGTACGGGTCCCACACCTACTGACTCTCACTGGGGTAAGGGACCCACACACACTGACTTTCTCTGGAGTACATTTCCGCAGATACTGACTCTCACTCGTGTCTGGGTCCCACACACAGTGACTCTCAAAGGAGTATGGGTTCCACACACCCACTAACTCTCACTGGGGCACGGGTACCATCCACATGGATTCTCACTGGGGAAAGCAACCCACACACACTGACTCTCACTGGGGTACGGGTCCCACATACACTGACTCTGGGGTACGGGTCCCACATACACTGACTCTCAATGGGGTACAGTTGCACAGACACTGACACTCACTGGGGAACGGGTCCCACACACACTGACTCTCAGTGGGATACGGATGCCACACACACTGACTCTCACTGGGGTACGGGTCCCACATACACTGAATCTCACTGGGGTACGATTTCCACACACTGACTCTCACTGGGGCACAGCTGCATAGGCACTGACTCTGACTGGGGCACTTGTCCCATATGCACTGAATCTCACTGGGGTATGGGTCCCACACACACTGACTCTCACTGGGGTATGGGTCCCACAAACACGGACTCTCCTTGGGGTACAGGTCTCACACACACTAACTCTCACTGGGGAACGGGTCCCACACACACTGACTCTCACTGGGGTATGGGTCCCACACACACTGACTTTCACTGGGGTACAGGTCCCACACACACTGACTCTCACTGGGGTACAGGTCTCACACACACTGACTCTTACTGGGGTACAGTCCTTCACACATTGACTCTCACTGGGGTTCAGTCCCACACACTGACTCTCACTGGTGTATAGTCCCTCACACACTGACTCTCACTGGGGTACATGTCCCACATGCACTGACTCTCACTGGCGTACAGGTCCCACACGCACTGACTCTCATTGGGGTACAGATCCCACATGCACTGACTCTCACTGGGGTACGGATTCCACACACACTGACTCTCACTGAGGTATGGGTCCCACACACACAGACTCTCACTGGGGTACGGGTCCCACACACACTGACTCTCACTGGGGTACGGATTCCACACACAGTGACTCTCACTGGGGTACGGGTCCCACACACACTGACTCTCACTGGGATACGGGTCCCACACACACTGACTCTCACTGGGGTACGGGTCCCACACACACTGACTCTCACTGGGATACGGGTCCCACACACACTGACTCTCACCGAGGTACAGGTCCCACACGCACTGACTCTCACTGGGGTACAGGTCCCACATGCAATGACTCTCACTGGGGTACGGATTCCACACACACTGACTCTGACTGGGGTACGGGTGCCACACACACTGACTCTCACTGGGGTAAAGGTCACACAGACACTGACTCTCACTTGGGTACGGGTCCCACACACACTGACTCTCACTGGGGTACAGGTCCCACACGCACTGACTCTCACTGGGGTACGGATTCCACACACACTGACTCTCGCTGAGGTACAGGTCCCACACGCACTGACTCTCACTGGGGTACGGGTCCCACACACACTGACTCTCACTGGGGTACGGGTCCCACACACACTGACTCTCACTGGGGTACAGGTCCCACACGCACTGACTCTCACTGGGGTACAGGTCGCACACGCACTGATTCTCACTGGGGTACGGGTCCCACACACACTGACTCTCACTGGGGTACGGGTCCCACACGCACTGACTCTCACTGGGGTACGGGTCCCACACACACTGACTCTCACTGGGGTACATGTCCCACATGCACTGACTCTCACTGGCGTACAGGTCCCACACGCACTGACTCTCACTTGGGTACGGGTCCCACACGCACTGACTCTCACTAGGGTACAGTCCCACACAGACTGACTCTCACTGGGGTACAGGTCCCACATGCACTGACTCTCACTGGGGTACGGGTCCCACACACACTGACTCTCACTGGGGTACAGGTCCCACACGCACTGACTCTCACTGGGGTACGGATTCCACACACACTGACTCTCACTGGGGTACGGGTCCCACACGCACTGACTCTCACTGGGGTACGGGTCCCACACACACTGACTCTCACTGGGGTACGGGTCCCACACACACTGACTCTCACTGGGGTACAGGTCCCACACGCACTGACTCTCACTGGGGTACGGGTCCCACACACACTGACTCTCACTGGGGTACGGGTTCCACACACACTGACTCTCACTGGGGTACAGGTCCCACACGCACTGACTCTCACTGGGGTACGGGTCCCACACACACTGACTCTCACTGGGGTACGGGTCCCACACACACTGACTCTCACTGGGGTATGGGTCCGACACACACTGACTCTCACTGGGGTATGGGTCCGACACACACTGACTCTCACTGGGGTATCGGTCCGACAAACACTGACTCTCACTGGGGTTTGGGTCCCACACACACTGACTCTCACTGGGGTACAGGTCCCACACGCACTGACTCTCACTGGGGTACAGGTCCCACACGCACTGACTCTCACTGGGGTACAGGTCTCACACGCACTGACTCTCACTGGGGTACGGGTCCCACACGCACTGACTCTCATTGGGGCATGGGTCCCACACACACTGACTCTCACTGGGGTAAAGGTCACACAGACACTGACTCTCACTTGGGTACGGGTCCCACACACACTGACTCTCACTGGGGTACGGATTCCACACACACTGACTCTCACTGGGGTACAGGTCTCACACGCACTGACTCTCACTGGGGTACGGGTCCCACACGCACTGACTCTCATTGGGGCATGGGTCCCACACACACTGACTCTCACTGGGGTAAAGGTCACACAGACACTGACTCTCACTTGGGTACGGGTCCCACACACACTGACTCTCACTGGGGTACGGGTCCCACACACACTGACTCTCACTGGGGTACAGGTCCAACAGGCACTGATTCTCACTAGGCACGGGTCCCAAACACACTGACTTTCATTGAGGTACAGGTGCCATACGCGCTGACTCTCATTGTGGTACAGTTCCACACACACTGACTCTCACTGGGGTATGGGTCCCACATACACTGACTCCGACTGGTGTACGGGTCCCACAGACACTGACTCTCTGGTGTACGGGTCCCACAGACACTGACTCACTCGGGTACGGGTCCCACAGATAATTACTATCACTGGGGTACGGATCCCACAAACACTGACTCTCACTGGGGTACGGGTCCCACACACACTGACTCTCACTGGGGTACGGGTCCCACACACACTGACTCTCACTGGGGTACGGGTTCCACACACACTGACTCTCACTGGGGTACGGGAACCACACACACTGACTCTCACTGGGGTACGGATCCCACACACACTGACTCTCACCGAGGTACAGGTCCCACACGCACTGACTCTCACTGGGGTACACGTCCCACACGCACTGACTCTCACTGGGGTATGGGTGCCACACACACTGACTCTCACTGGGGTACGGGTCCCACACGCACAGACTCTCACTGGGAATGGGTCCCACACACACTGACTCTCACTGGGATACGGGTCCCACACACACTGACTCTTCTGAGGTACAGGTCCCACACGCACTGACTCTCAATGGGGTACAGGTCCCACACGCACTGACTCTCACTGGGGTACGGATTCCACACACACTGACTCTCACAGGGTACGGTTCCCACACACACTGACTCTCACTGGTGTACAGGTCCCACACGCACTGATTCTCACTGGGGTACAGGTCCCACACACAGTGACTCTCACTGGGGTATGGGTCCCACACGCACTGACTCTCACTTGGGTACGGGTCCCACACGCACTGACTCTCACTAGGGTACAGTCCCACACAGACTGACTCTCACTGGGTTATGTGACTCACACACACTGACTCTCACTAGGGTACAGCTCCACAGGCACTGACTCTCACTGTGCTACGGGTACCATCCACACTGACTCTCACTGGGGTACGGGTCCCACACACACTGACTCTCACTGGGGTACGGGTCCCACACACACTGACTCTCACTGAGGTACAGGTCCCAAGCGCACTGACTCTCACTGGGGTACGGGTCCCACACGCACAGACTCTCACTGGGAATGGGTCCCACACGCACTGACTCTCACTAGGGTACAGTCCCACACAGACTGACTCTCACTGGGTTATGTGACTCACACACACTGACTCTCACTAGGGTACAGCTCCACAGGCACTGACTCTCACTGTGCTACGGGTACCATCCACACTGACTCTCACTGGGGTACGGGTCCCACACACACTGACTCTCACTGGGGTACGGGTCCCACACACACTGACTCTCACTGAGGTACAGGTCCCAAGCGCACTGACTCTCACTGGGGTACGGGTCCCACACGCACAGACTCTCACTGGGAATGGGTCCCACACACACTGACTCTCACTGGGGTACAGGTCCCACACACACTGACTCTCACTGGGGTACGGGTCCCAATCGCACTGACTCTCACTGGGGTACGGGTCCCACACACACTGACTCTCACTGGGGTACAGGTGCCACATGCACTGACTCTCACTGGCGTACAGGTCCCACACGCACTGACTCTCACTGGGGTACGGGTCCCACACACACTGACTCTCACTGGGGTACAGGTCCCACACGCACTGACTCTCACTAGGGTACAGTCCCACACAGACTGACTCTCACTGGGTTATGTGACTCACACACACTGACTCTCACTGGGGTACAGCTCCACAGGCACTGACTCTCACTGTGCTACGGGTACCATCCACACTGACTCTCACTGGGGTACGGGTCCCACACCTACTGACTCTCACTGGGGTAAGGGACCCACACACACTGACTTTCTCTGGAGTACATTTCCGCAGATACTGACTCTCACTCGTGTCTGGGTCCCACACACAGTGACTCTCAAAGGAGTATGGGTTCCACACACCCACTAACTCTCACTGGGGCACGGGTACCATCCACATGGATTCTCACTGGGGAAAGCAACCCACACACACTGACTCTCACTGGGGTACGGGTCCCACATACACTGACTCTGGGGTACGGGTCCCACATACACTGACTCTCAATGGGGTACAGTTGCACAGACACTGACACTCACTGGGGAACGGGTCCCACACACACTGACTCTCAGTGGGATACGGATGCCACACACACTGACTCTCACTGGGGTACGGGTCCCACATACACTGAATCTCACTGGGGTACGATTTCCACACACTGACTCTCACTGGGGCACAGCTGCATAGGCACTGACTCTGACTGGGGCACTTGTCCCATATGCACTGAATCTCACTGGGGTATGGGTCCCACACACACTGACTCTCACTGGGGTATGGGTCCCACAAACACGGACTCTCCTTGGGGTACAGGTCTCACACACACTAACTCTCACTGGGGAACGGGTCCCACACACACTGACTCTCACTGGGGTATGGGTCCCACACACACTGACTTTCACTGGGGTACAGGTCCCACACATACTGACTCTCACTGGGGTACAGGTCTCACACACACTGACTCTTACTGGGGTACAGTCCTTCACACATTGACTCTCACTGGGGTTCAGTCCCACACACTGACTCTCACTGGTGTATAGTCCCTCACACACTGACTCTCTAGGATACGGGTCCCACACACAATGACTCTTACTGGGGTACGGGTCCCACAGACACTGACTCTCACTGGGGTACGGGTCCCACACACACTGATTCTCACTGGGGTACAGGTCCCACACACACAGACTAACTGTGATACTGTTACACACACAATGACTCTCACTGTGGTATGGGTCTCACACACACTGACTCTCACTGGGGTACAGTCCCACACACACTGACTCTCACTGGGGTAAGGGACCCACGCACACTGACTTTCTCTGGAGTACATTTCCACAGGCACTGACTCTCACTCGTGTCTGGGTCCCACACACAGTGACTCTCAAAGGAGTATGGGTTCCACACACCCACTAACTCTCACTGGGGCACGGGTACCATCCACATGGATTCTCACTGGGGAAAGCAACCCACACACACTGACTCTCACTGGGGTACGGGTCCCACATACACTGACTCTGGGTTACGGGTCCCACATACACTGACTCTCAATGGGGTACAGTTGCACACACACTGACACTCACTGGGGAACGGGTCCCACACACACTGACTCTCAGTGGGATACGGATGCCACACACACTGACTCTCACTGGGGAACGGGTCCCACGTACACTGACTCTCACTGGGGTACGATTTCCACACACTGACTCTCACTGGGGCACAGCTGCATAGGCACTGACTCTGACTGGGGCACTTGTCCCACATGCACTGAATCTCACTGGGGTATGGGTCCCACACACACTGACTCTCACTGGGGTATGGGTCCCACAAACACGGACTCTCCTTGGGGTACAGTTCCACACACACTGACTCTCACTGGTGTACAGGTCTCACACACACTGACTCTCACTGGGGTACAGGTCTCACACACACTGACTCTCACTGGGGAACGGGTCCCACACACACTGACTCTCACTGGGGTACGGGTCCCACACACACTGACTTTCACTGGGGTACAGGTCCCACACACACTGACTCTCACTGGGGTACAGGTCTCACACACACTGACTCTTACTGGGGTACAGTCCTTCACACACTGACTCTCACTGGGGTTCAGTCCCACACACTGACTCTCACTGATGTATAGTCCCTCACACACTGACTCTCACTGGGGTACAGGTCTCACACACACTGACTCTTACTGGGGTACAGTCCCTCACACACTGACTCTCACTGGGGTACAGGTCTCACACACACTGACTCATACTGAGGTACGTGTCCCACACACACTGACTTTCACTGGGGTATAGATCCCACACATACTGACTCTCACTGGGGTAAGGGACCCACACATACTGACTCTCACTGGGGTACGGGTTCCACACACACTGACTTTCACTGGGGTACTGGTCCCACACACACTGACTCTCACTGGGGTACGGGTCGCACACACACTGACTCTCACTGGGGTACGGGTCCCACACACACTGACTCTCACTGGGGTACGGGTCCCACACACACTGACTCTCATTGGGGTACAGTTCCACACACACTGACTCTCACTGGGGTATGGATCCCACACACACTGACTCTCACTGGGGTATGGGTCCCACACACATTGACTCTCACTGGGGTATAGGTCCCACACACACTGACTCTCACTGGTAGACAGGTCTCACACACACTGACTCTCACTGGGGTACGGGTCCCACACACACTGGCTCTCACTGTGGTATGGGTACCATCCACACTGACTCTCACTGGAGTACGGGTCTCACACACTGACTCTCACTGGGGTATAGTCCCACACACACTGACTCTCACTGGTGTACAGGTCCCACACACTGACTCTCACTGGTGTACGGGTCCCACACAGTGACTCTCACTGGGGTAAAGTCCCACACACATTGACTCTCACTGGGGTACAGTCCCACACACACTGATTCTCACTGGGGTACAGTCCCACACACACTGACTCTCACTGGGGTACAGTCCCACACACACTGACTCTCACTGGGTTATCGTCCCACACACACTGACTCTCACTGGGGTACAGGTTCCTGGACACCGTTGACCTTCCAGCGCCACAGGCAAAGGCTCACTCCTGGATCCTGTTAAAACAGAGCAGCAGTCGGCCATTCAGCCTCCTCAAGACTGTTCTGCCATTCAATTCGATCATGGCTAATTTATACCTTTACCTGCCCCTGGTATGTACTCCTTGATACCTTTAACTCACAAAACTCTACCAATCTCTGTATTGAAAGCTGAAATTGTCCGTTGGTTGCACAGCCTTTCGGCGGGAGTGTTGGAGATTTCCACATGCTTGCCCAGAAGGTGCATTTGTCCCTGTTCCCAGCCCAATGGAGACTGAAGCAAGCCCCAGCGTGGGTCTGTGAGGACCAAGTACTCAAACCTAGCACCACTTAGAAAGAAAGAAAGACTTGCATTTGTATAGCACCTTTCACAGCCACCGGACGTCTCAAAGTGCTTTACAGCCAATGAAGTACTTTAGGAGTGTAGTCACTGTTGTAATGTCATAAACGTGGCAGCCAACTTGCGCACAGCAAGCTCCCACAGACAGCGATGTGATAATGAGCCGATCACCTGTTTTATTTGTTCTGTTGATTGAGGGATGAATATTGGGCAGGTCACCGGGGATAACTCCCCTGCTGGACTCAAATGCTAAGACAATCAGGTTGCTCATTTTTCCAAGAAAATACTTACTACTCCTAGGTTTAAAAAAATGAGATTGAAGCAGGTTTTATTCACGTTGTAATAGTTGCACAGAGGGGAATGGTAATAATGGTCTGTTTGTGTGATGGGCCCACGGACTCCCCCTGCTGCTGCACTTGGTAAGTGCGGCTCTGCGGTGGACACATTCGGGACTTGCCACGTTCAGGTGAGCTGCTGTTTGTGAAGGCACTTCAATAGGCCTAAGCACCCCTAGTGTGGAAGAGGAAGTGTCAGCCATGATCGCTGCTCCTCTCGGCTTCTCCGCTGACTCGCTCCCTCCCCCAGGAAGTGCAAGTGTGTTTGCAATGTATTTGCTTCATGGGTTCTTTGCTTAAGAATTCACAGCTAGTTGGTTTATTAGCAAAAGGTTTAACAATCACACTACACATTACTGGTTCATCCACCAGGCTCACAACCACCTGCCCCATCGTGGATCCCCCGAATCCAACTGGCTGGGGTTTTATTGAGTCTTGTGAACATCACGTGACTGGCTAAGCCACTCACAGCTCACCAGCTCTACAAATATTTTGTTGTAGATCTGTAAATCTAGTGCCCCCTGATTAAAGGGGGGCACTTACTCGACACATTAAACAAATTAAATTAAACTTTGGACAGTAAACTTAAATCAAATTAAAATTTGGTTGCCAGGGGGTGATGATGCACTCCTGTCCCTCTCGCGGAAGGCCGCGAGCGTACCGGTGGACACGGTGTGCTCCATCTCCTGGGACACCCTGGCTCGGATGTAACCGCGGAAGAGAGGCAGGCAGTTGGGCTGAACGACCCCCTCGACCGCCCGCTGCCTGGACCGGCAGTCCTACGATGAGGCCCTCGGACCTACCCGCTCCCCTCCGCACAGGGTGCCCAAAGATCAGGAGTGTGGGACTGAAGTGCAACCAGAATTTGAGGAGTAGCCCCTTTAAATAATGGAATAGGGACTGCAACCTCATACATTGTATTTTTATGTGGAACACGGACTCCTCCAGACTGCAGAATTTGCAGGCGGCCCGGGAGTCCGTGAAATGAATTAAAAACTTATTGCACGGGACTGCTCCGTGCACCACCCTCCAGGCCAAGTCCCCAATAAATAAAGGGAGCACTCCCGCATAGAGTGCACTCCATCGGGGATCCCCGCCTCCTCTGGAAGGCAAGGTGGTGTGCCAGACGAGGATGGCAAGGTTGAGAGTGTGCAGGAGCAGCCCGTACAGGAAACCCCTCCGCGCAGAACTGAAAGGCACGGAGGAGATTTCCCGGAGGAGGCTCAAGTTGTGAGGTGCCGACTCCCAAGGGAGGTTCCGGGGCTTGGCGCCAATGAGGAATTCCGTCCGGACGGGGGTCAGTTCGGACGGGATCTCCCCATGTGCTTGAGCCTCCTCGACACACCTAACGGAGTCAGGGCCCAGCGCTGTTTTTAGCAACTCAATGGCATTGGCCACGAGCCAGATGTCGGCCCAGGATAGGTGCCGTGCCAGCACGTCTGGCGCCATCCAGCCCGCTCCTCCGCCATCGAGCAGGTCCCTGACCATGGTCACCTTGTCAAACACAGCCCTCTTGTCCGCCTGCCACCTGAAACCGCGGTCGTGGAGGTACGGATTTAACAGCTCGACAAACGTGTGAGCATACTCACGGGTGCATAATATACAGTGTTCATGTCTGGGGTGGGCAGGGGTGGAGCTTGGCTGCAATACCGAACAGCAAACATATATGGGCTCTCGGGGCCCCAAGGGTACTCCTGAAGGATGGCGGCATGGTGAGGTGACCGGAGGGTTAGCAGTGCCCAGGGACCCAGTGCCCAGGGACCCAGTGCCCAGAGACCCAGTGCCCAGGGACCCAGTGCCCAGGGACCCAGTGCCCAGAGACCCAGTGCCCAGAAACCCAGTGCCCAGAGACCCAGTGCCCAGGGACCCTGTGCCCAGGGACCCAGTGCCCTGGGACCCAGGGACCCAATGCCCAGAGACCCGGTGCCTGGAGACCCAGTGCCCACAGACCCGGAGACCCAGTGCCCACAGGCCCAGTGCCCAGAGATCCAGTGCTCACAGAGCCAGAGCCCACAGAGCCAGAGCCCCAGAGACCCAGTGCCTAGAGACCCAGTGCCTGGAGACCCAGTGCCCTGAGACCCAGTGCCCACAGTCCCGGAGACCCAGTGGGTTAGCAGTGCCCAGCGACCCAGTGCCCAGCGACCCAGTGCTCACAGACCCAGAGACCCAGTGCCCGGAGACCCAGTGCTGACAGACGCAGCGACCCAGTGCCCAGCGACCCAGAGACCCAGTGCCCGGAGACCCTGTGCCCAGTGACCCAGTGCTCAGAGACCCAGTGCGCAAAGAGCCAGCGACCCAGTGCCCACAGACCCAGTGCCCACAGACCCAGTGCCCACAGACCCAGGGCCCCCAGACCCAGTGCCCAGGGACCCAGTGCCCAGGGACCCAGTGCCCAGAGACCCAGTGCCCAGGGACCCTGTGCCCAGGGACCCAGTGCCTTGGGACCCAGGGACCGAGTGCCCAGAGACCCGGTGCCTGGAGACCCAGTGCCCACAGACCCGGAGACCCAGTGCCCAGAGACCCAGTGCTCACAGAGCCAGAGCCCACAGACCCAGAGACCCAGAGACCCAGTGCCTGGAGACCCAGTGCCCGGAGACCCAGTGCCCTGAGACCCAGTGCCCGCAGTCCCGGAGACCCAGTGCCCTGAGACCCAGTGCCCGCAGTCCCGGAGACCCAGTGCCCAGAGACCCAGTGCCCGGAGGCCCAGCGACCCAGTGCTGACAGATCCAGTGACCCAGTGCCCAGCGACCCAGAGACCCAGTGCCCGGAGACCCTGTGCCCAGTGACCCAGTGCTCAGAGACCCAGTGCGCAAAGAGCCAGCGACCCAGTGCCCACAGACCCAGTGCCCACAGACCCAGTGACCCAGTGCCCACAGACCCAGGGCCCACAGACCTGGAGACCCAGTGCTCACAGACCCAGTGCTCACAGACCCAGAGACCCAGTGCCCAGTGCCCACAGACCCAGAGACGCAGTGCCCGGAGACCCAGTGCCCGGAGACCCAGTGCCCACAGACCCAGTGACCCAGTGCCCAGCGACCCAGTGCCCACAGACCCAGAGACCCAATGCCCAGAGACCCAGTGCCCGGAGATCCAGTGCCCAGAGACCCAGTGCGCACAGACCCAGTGACCCAGCGACCCAGTGCCCACAGACCCAGAGACCCAGTGCCCGGAGACCCAGTGCCCGGAGACCCAGTGCCCGGAGACCCAGTGACACAGTGCCCAGAGAACCAGTGCCCACAGACCCAGTGCCCACAGACCTGGAGACCCAGTGCTCACAGACCCAGCGACCCAGTGCCCACAGACCCAGAGACCCAGTGCCCAGTGACCCAGTGCCCAGGGACCCAGTGCTCACAGACCCGGAGACCCAGTGCTCACAGACCTAGAGATCCAGTGCCCAGGGACCCAGTGCCCACGGAGGCTCACAGGGAGGGGTCTAATGGGGCAGTCAATATCGGAGGGACAATAACAGTGATTATAAAGAGGTTAGCTGCTTTTGGTTTAAAAGCATGTCCTTTATCGCAAATCCTCGTATTGATCCCGAGCATTTATAAGGCAGCTTTTGTTTCGTAATGATTGTGGTGCTGGCACAGTTTGGGACGTCAGGCGTGAGAAATGAGCAAGTGTATTCACATCGCACAATGAGTCACCCCATCGGGGAATCCCAGGGAGCTGTCAGTGTCTGTGGAACTGAGTCCCACTCAGGGAATCCCAGGGAGCTGGCAGTATCAGCACCCTGAGTAGAGGAGAACGAGAATTATAGAGAGAATGACATGGGATTTACAGCACAGATTTAGGCCTGTGCTGATGTTTATGCTCTACACGAGCTACCACACACCCTCCTTCATCGCACCCTGTGAGCATATCCTTCTATTCCTTTCTCCCTCATGTCCTTATCTAACTTATCATTGAAACAAAATCCTATTTTCACACATCGCAAAAGAAAGAAAGACTTGCATTTATATAGCGCCTTTCACGACCACCAAACGTCCCAAAGTGCTTTATAGCCAATGAAGTACTTTTGGAGTGTAGTCACTGTTCTAATGTGGGAAACAAGGCAGCCAATTTGCGCACAGCAAGCTCCCACACACAGCAATATGATAATAACAAGATAATCTGTTTTTTGTTATATTGATTAGAGGGATAAATATTGGCCAGGGCACGGGGGATAACTCCCCTGCTCTTCTTCAAAGTAGTGCTATGGGATCTTTTACATCCACCTGAGAGAGCAGACGGGGCCTCACCCTCCCCGAACCCCCGCTCCCTATCCCCCCGCCCCCTCCGCTCCCCGCCCCCTACCTGCTCCCCACCTCCCTGCTCCTCACCCCTTCGCTCCCCACCCCTTCGCTCCCCACCCCTTCTCTCCCCACCCCTTCACTCCCCACCCCCCTGCTCCCCACCTCCCCGCTCCCCACCCTCCCTCCGCTCCCCACACCCCCGCTCCCCACACCCCCGCTCCCCACACCCCCGCTCCCCACCCCTCCGCTCCCCACCCCACTGCTCCCCACTTCCCCGCTCCACACTCCCCCCGCTCCCCACCCACCCGCTCATCACCCCACCCGCCTGCCGCTCCCCACCCCCACGCTCTCCACCCTCCCCCCGCTCCCCACCCCTCCATTCCCCACTCTCCCCGCTCCCCACCCCCCCCGCTCCCCACGCTCCCCACCCTCCCCCCGCTCCCCACCCCTCCACTCCCCACCCTCCCCGCTCCCCAACCCCCTGCTTCCCACACTCCCCGCACCCCCCCGCTCCCCGCCCCCCTCCCCCCACTCCCCGCCCTCCCCGAACCCCCACACTCCCACTCCCCACCCCCCACTCCCCACCTCCCGCTCCCCGTCCCCCCGCTCTCCACCCCCCCTCTCCCCACCTCCCCCCTGCTCCCCGCTCCCCACCCCACGCTCCCCGCTCCCCACCCCCTGCTCCACGCCCCCCCGCTCCCCAGCCCCCGCTCCCCGTCCCCCTGCTCCCCGTCCCCCTGCTTCCCACCCCCCGCTCCCCACCCACCCCGCTCCCCGCCCCCCCGCTCCCCACCCCCCGCTCCCTGCCCCCCCCGCTCCCCACCCCCCGCTTCCCGTCCCCCCGCTCCCCACCCCCCAGCCCCCCACTTTCCCGCTCCCCACCTACCCCCCGCTCCCCGCCCTCCCCGAACCACCACACTCCCGCTCCCCACCCCCCGCCCCCCGCTCCCCACCCCCCCTGCTCCCCACTCCCCCGCTCCCCACCTACCCCCCGCTCCCCGCCCTCCCCGAACCACCACACTCCCGCTCCCCACCCCCCGCTCCCCGCCCCCCCGCTCCCCATCCCCCTGCTCCCCGGCCATCCCCCCGCTCCCCGCCCCCCCCGCTCCCCACCTCCCCCCCGCTCCCGCGCCCACCCCCACTCCCCGCCCTCCCGCCGCTCCCCGCCCTCCCCGAACCCCCCACGCCCTGCTCCCCCACCCCCCAACAGCCCCCGCACACCCTCCCTCAGCCCACACACCCCCAACCACCCGTATCAGGGAGAGTGGAGCAGTCAGTGTCTGTAGATTGCTCACACTGACAACATGCCTTTGAAGTGCTGCACTGTACCGATGGGAATTGCTTTGTTTCTCTGCAGCACATGAACACAAAGGGACAGTGGGGGGACCTGGGGGGGGCGGGGGCGAGGATGTGTGTGTGTGGGGGGGGGTATGGGGGGCTGTGGGGGGGGGAGCAGGGGTGTGGGGGAGGGGTGTGCGGGGGGCGGGGGGGTGTCGGTGGGTGTGGGGTGGGGGAGGGGTGTGCGGGGGAGTGGGGGCGGTGGGGGAGGGGTGTGCGGGGGAGTGGGGGCGTGGAGGAGGGGTGTGCGGGGGTGTGGGGTGTGGGGGAGGGGTGTACGGGGGAGTGGGGGGAGGGGGTGTGGGAGTGCTGGGGGGTGGGGGGCAGAGAGGAGAGGGCAATCTGTGCCGATTGACACTTGTCCCTCTCAGAGCCCGAGTTTATTCACTGCCTCCGGCTGCATCTCGTGCAAGGCCTGAGGATTTTAACGTGCAGCTGGTCGAATGATTTCTGAGATGTTCCCCTCCTTCAATGTTTCCCGATACAGCTACTGTAGATGCACTATTCATTCACATGCCTTACTTCACAGCGAGCTGGTCTTAGTAAATAATTTATAAACCAGTCAGTCCCTCATTAGTTCCTTTCTCTCCAGACTGCACGCTTTCCGGCTCTGTGATCTTTTGCCTCACTCCATCCCCGCTACACCTGGGATCGGGCTGCTTTTATCCTGCTCACACTCTTCCTGATGCATGAATCACACACGAGCAATGTGCCCTGGTTTATTTTTTAATGTATATTTATATATCTTTTGGAACAAGGCTTAAAACGTGACAATTGGCTGCTTTGGAAAGGCTGGGTCTTTATCTTGTGAATGAGCTCAGTGACTAACCTTAAAGTTCCGCCAGGAATTGCCTGGTGGGGTTTGTTTGGTATAGGATGTTCGCTATCCTACTCATAAAGTAGGCACATGGACTCAGGGGACATATGATTATGACTCGTTATTCATAAACACTCCAATACTACACATTACATACAGTGTTTATGAGGCCGATACCAGTGATACTCAACAATAGAAACTTCACTGGGATTCGGAAGCTGTGTGCTCTAAATCGCTCATGCTAGCCCTATATCAGACCAGGGGGAGTGTTAGCTGTGGCTCAGTGGGCAGCACTCTCACCTTTGAGTCAGACGGTTGTGGGTTCAAGTCCCATTCCAGCGACTTGAGCACAAAAATCTAGGCTGACATGTCGAGGAAGTGCTGCACTGTTAGATGGGCGGTCTTTCAGATGAGACATTAAACCGAGGTCCCGTCTGCTCTCTCAGGTGGATATAAAAGACCTCACAGCACTATTTCGAAGAAGAGCAGGGGAGGTGTCCTGGGGCCAATATTTAACATCAATAAAACAGCTTATCTGGTAATTATCATGTTGCTGTTTGTGGGAGCTTGCTGTGCATTCATTGGCTTCCGTGTTTCCCACATTACAACAGTGACCGCACTCCAGAATTACTTCGTTGGCTGTAAAGTGCTGAGATATCCGGTGGTTGTGAAAGGCGCTATATAAATGCAAGTCTTTCTTTTTTAAAGTGTGTAGTCATCATCATCATAGGCAGTCCCTCGGAATCGAGGAAGACTTGCTTCCACTCTAAACATGAGTCCTTAGGTGGCTGTACAGTCCAATACGAGAACCACAGTCCCTGTCACAGGTGGGACAGATAGTGGTTCAGGGAAGGGGTGGGTGGGACTGGTTTGCCGCACGCTCTTTCCGCTGCCTGTGCTTGGTTTCTGCATGCTCTCGGAGATGAGACTCGAGGTGCTCAGCGCCCTCCCGGATGCACTTCCTCCACTTAGGGTGGTCTTGGGCCAGGGACTCCCAGGTGTCAGTGGTGATGTCGCACTTTATCAGGGAGGCTTTGAGGGTGCCCTTGTAACGATTCCGCTGCCCACCTTTGGCTCGTTTGCCGTGAAGGAGTTCCAAGTAGAGCGCTTGCTTTGGGAGTCTTGTGTCTGGAATGCAGACAATGTGGCCCGCCCAGCGGAGTTGATCAAGTGTGGCCAGTGCTTCAACGCTGGGGAGGTCGAGGATGCTAACGTTGATGCGTCTGTCCTCCCAGGGGATTTGTAGGATCTTGCGGAGACATCGTTGGTGGTATTTCTCCAGCAACTTGAGGTGTCTATGTACATGGTCCATGTCTCTGAGCCATACAGGAGGGCGGGTATTACTGATGTCATGTATATTACATTATAATATGTAACTGTATCCTAATATGCTATACATGACTGTAATAAGATATGACCTGTAACCACCAGCATACCTTACCACCAGGGGTGCACTTGCAAGAGACAGGTATATAAGGATAGGTCTCAGGCAAGTGCAGCATTCCAGAGCTGTGAAATAAAGGTGCAGGTCCAGAGTGACCTTGACTTCACTACATGCCTCGTGTGAATCTGTACTGAGGGGACAGGACTTTACAACTACAGCCCTGTAGACCATGAGCTTGGTGATAGGTTTGAGGGCCTGTTCTTCAAACACTCTTTTCCTCAGGCAGCCAAAGGATGCACTGGCGCACTGGAGGTGGTGTTGGATCTCGTCATCTATGTCTGCTCTTGTTGATAGGAGGCTCCCGAGATATGGGAAGCGGTCCATGGTGTCCAGGGCCGTGCCGTGGATCTTGATGACTGGGAGCAGTGCTGTGCAGCGATGACAGGCTGGTGGAGGACCCTTGTCTTACGGATGTTTAGCGTAAGGCCCATGCTTTCGTACACCTCAGTAAATACGTCGACTATGTCCTGGAGTTCAGCCTCTGAATGTGCGCAGACGCAGGGGTCGTCCGCGTACTGTAGCTCGACGATAGAGGTTGGGGTGGTCTTGGACCTGGCCTGGAGACAGCGCAGGTTGAACAGGTTCCCACTGGTTCTGTAGGAGGAAGACTTGTATAGTACCGTTACATGGTTAAGCATGCAAGGCTAGCATAAGGTGAGTATGTAAGCACGTTAGCACCACGTGCGGTTAGTACATCAGTACGTAAGGTTGCTACGTCATTGCGTCAACAGGCGCATAGACCCCTTCCCCCTGCAGGGGCACACTCACTAATCCGACTATCTGTTTATTGTTGTGCGGACGTATTCCATCCCTGAGTGACTGTATGTGTCCTGGCCCTCACCTCCTTATCGCTCTTTGATATTTTTTACACAGAGCCCCATTCTCTCTTCACGCACCCTTTTAGTTTCTCAGAGATGTTGGCTCTAGAGCAGCAAATACAACCCCCTGCCCCTCTAGCGCTGGTCTCTGTGTCTCTGTGTGTCCGGAGACAGGTTTGATTCTGATTAACCCTTGCTGCTACTACAAGCTAGTCTCTACATAATGCTAGCTATTCTACCTGGTTGGACGAATGTTGCAGGGTGCTCCTGATTGGCTGCTGTAACTTAGGCCAACCACAATAACAACAACTTGCATTTATATAGAAACATAGAAACATAGAAAATAGCAGCAGTAGTAGGCCATTTGGCCCTTCGATTCTGCACTGCCATTCAATATGGTAATGGCTGATCCTCTATCCCAACACCATATTCCCGTTTTTTCTCCATACTCCATGATGCCTTTTGTTTCTAGAAATCTATCGCCCTCTTAAATATATTCAGTGACTTAGCCTCCACAGCCTTCTGTGGTAGACAATTCCACAGGTTCACCACCCTCTGAGTGAAAACATTTCTCCTCATCCTGGTCCTAAATTTCCTACCCCGTATCCTGAGACTGTGACTCCTTGTTCTAGACTTCCCAGTCAGGGGAAACATCCTCTCTGCATCCAGTCTATCCAACCCAGTCAGAATTTTATACGTTACAATGAGATCCCCCTCATTCTTCTGAACTCTAGTGAATACAGGCCCAGTCGACCCAATCTCTCCTCATACAACAGCCCTGCCATCCCAGGAATCAGTCTGGTGAACCTTCGCTGCACTCCCTCTATGGCAAGTATATCCTTTCTTCGGTAAGGAGACCAAAACTGCACACAATACTCTAGGTGCGGTCTCACCAAGGCCCTGTATAACTTTAACATAGTTACAACTTCCCAGGGTGCTTCACAGGAGCATAACTCAGACTAAGTCTGACACAGAGCTACATAAGGAGATATTAGGACAGGTCAAGGAGATAGGTTTTAGGGAGAATCTAAGGAGGAGAGAAAGGTCGAGAGGCAGAGAGGTTTAGGGAGGGAATTCCAGAGCTTGGGGTCCAGGCAGCTGAAGACACGGCCACTGATGGTGGAGCGAAGGAAATCGGGGAATGCACAAGAGACCAGAATTGGAGGAGCGCAGAGATCTTGGAGGGTTGTGTGGCTGGAGGAGGTTTCAGAGCTAGGGAGGGGCGAAGCCATGGAGGGATTTGAAAAGAAGGATGAGATTTTATAAATTGAAGTGTTGCTGGACCGGGAGCCAATGTAGGTCAGTGAGCACAGGGTGATAGGTAAGTGGGACTTGGTGTGAGTTAGGACACGGGTCGGTGAGCACAGTGGGTGATGGGTGAGCGGGACTCGGTGTGAGTTAGGACACGGGGCAGTGAGCACAGGGTGATAGGTAAGTGGGACTTGGTGTGAGTTAGGACACGGGGCAGTGAGCACAGTGGATGATGGGTGAGCGGGACTCGGTGTGAGTTAGGACACGGGACAGTGAGCACAGTGGATGATGGGTGAGCGGGACTCGGTGTGAGTTAGGACACGGGGCAGTGAGCACAGTGGGTGATGGGTGAGCGGGACTCGGTGTGAGTTAGGACACGGGGCAGTGAGCACAGTGGATGATGGGTGAGCGGGACTCGGTGTGAGTTAGGACACGGGGCAGTGAGCACAGTGGGTGATGGGTGAGCGGGACTTGGTGCGAGTTAGGGTACAGGCAGCAGAGATTTGGTTGAAGTTTAGGAGTGCAATCAAGCACTTTTTCACACAAAGGGTAGTCAAAATGTGTAACTGGCTCCCCCAAACGGCGGTGAGTGGTGGGTCAGACTTCCCTTAGTCACCTCGCCCCTTGAGATAAAGCATGTATCAAGTCGGCTGTATCACCCAGCAGAACCAGAGTGAGTGGGAGTGCTGATGCCTTTAGCAGGTTGTCTCCGAGATGTGTGAAGGGTTAAGACGCAGAGTGTGATTGGCAGCTCCCAGCCTGTGTTGGTTTCTAACCGAGCTGTCTGTGGCACGTTCACTGAGCACCTCGCCACAAAGAGGCGGTAAGTGAGATGCTGTGCTGTGTCAGGACAAGCCTGGAGTGCATTCAGAGCATAAATAGAACCCGCAACTCAGGCCGACACAACCCCCCGGGGAATGTCTCGAAAAGTGGAGAACTTTACGTGCAAAGGGTTTGAAAGAGGTTTCCATACAACAGCATGTCCTTCACATCCTTCTCAGGCTCCTGGGCTTATATCCTGGCAGCTGCCCCGTGCTGCCTGGCTGTCGAGGGCAGGTCGAGTGAAAGCCCTGAGGGGCCGGAGGTTCATCAATGGAGTTTGTGCCTCTTCCACTTCTTCAGGGAGATGGCGGGGAGGGGCGCGATTCACCCCTCCACCACCCCTGTCTCTTCCCCCAGGGGAGGGGGCGATTCACCCCTCCCCCAACCCTGTCTCTTCCCCCAGGGGAGGGGGCGATTCACCCCTCCCCCAACCCTGTCTCTTCCCCCAGGGGAGGGGGCGATTCACCCCAAACCCCAATCACACCTCTGCCCCGAGGGAAGGGGGAGATTCAACCCTCCCACCCCACACCCGCCTCTGCCCCGAGGGGAGGGGGCGATTCACCCCTCCCCCAACCCCGCCTCTGCCCCGAGGGGAGGGGGCGATTCACCCCTCCCCCAACCCCGCCTCTGCCCCGAGGGGAGGGGGCGATTCACCCCTCCCCCAACCCCGCCTCTGCCCCGAGGGGAGGGGGCGATTCACCCCTCCCCCAACCTTGCCTCTGCCCCGAGGGGAGGCGGCGATTCACCCCTCCCCCAACACTGCCTCTTCCCCAAGGGAAGGGGGAAATTCACCCCTCCCCCAACCCCGCCTCTGCCCTGAGGGAAGGGGCAATTCACCCCTCCCACCTCACACCCGCCTCTGCCCCGAGGGGAGGGGGCGATTCAACCCTCCCCCAACCTTGCCTCTGCCCCGAGGGGAGGCGGCGATTCACCACTCCCCCAACCCTGCCTCTTCCCCGAGGGGAGGGGGAAATTCACCCCTCCCCCAACCCCTCTCTTCCCCGATGGGAGGGAGCAATTCACCTCCCCACCCCACCCCCGCTTCTGCCCTGAGGGGAGGGGGAGATTCACCCCTCCCCCTCCCCCTTCCCCTCCCCACCTCTGTCCCGGGGGAGAGCCATTCCCCCTCACCTCCCCCCCAGCCCCGCCTCTGCCCCGAGGGGAGGGGGAGATTCCCCCCTCCCCCCCCCCCCCCCCGCCTCTGTGGAGATAGACAGATTTTTGAGCAATAAGGGAGTAAAGGGTTATGGGGAGCAGGCGAGGAAGTGGAGCTGAGTCCATGATCAGATCAGCCATGATCTTATTGAATGGTGGAGCAGGCTCGAGGGGCCAAATGGCCTACTCCTGCTCCTATTTCTTACGTTTTTAACCTTTCCTCGCTAGAATCGCAGGCCTGGATTTTCGGTTGGAGGATTCCGAGGGCGTGGGGCGGTAAATTTTGCGGCGGGAAATGGTTTGTGAAGTGTCAAAATCTCGACTCTCAATTTAACTAAAAAAAATGAAACTCTGACATAAACAGCTTGGTAGATGTTCCTTTAATAGATTTACTTGCTGCAAGGAAAAGTCCCACTGAGTCAAAGGCTCTGCGAAGACTTCTACAATGGAACAAAATCACATTATCTTTACACAGAAGAACAAACAAATAAATTATGGTTCTATCACGTGTATCAGTTCTGCCCTTACGGTCAGCAAATACAGATAAGGAGTTCTTCAGTCACTTAATTAACACCACATCCTTTTAATTCTCTACTTATCTATATGGCCTTTATCTAATACTTCTAAGGTTTAGCACAGCGACAGTTATTAGCAGGGAGTATAACTCTTAACAGGACAGGGAGGGTAAATTCAAGGTTCCCTCGCTCACACAGATGGGCCCTGCTTTTCTAAATGAGTTGGCTATCAGTCAAGGTTAATGTGTTTATGCAGAAGCAAACTGTCTGCTGCAGGGGCTTCTGGGAGATCTGGGATTCCATTTTGTTTTATTACAAAAGGATACATTTAACAGAAAATGTAACTTCTAAAGTAATTTTCCACAGACGGCAGCCAACGAATTGGGCAGCGGGGCCCTGAGAGTGGAGTGGGGCAATAAGGGAGGCATTCCACATCTCTCTCAGGGCGCTAGGCCGGCTGTGCGACTGAAAATCCCCAGCGAGAGAGCTGGTCTCGGAGCGCCCCGAGAGAGGCCTCCCTGCAAAAAAAACATCGCCACCACAAACACAAAAACATTCCCAATATATTACTCACCGCAAGTAAAGATACATCGCAAAAATAAATTAAAAACCCGACCGCACTACTGACCTCACGCAGTCACTCCTTCCCTCACCCCCGCCGGGACAGCTCGGACCACCAGCGTTCTCGGGCGGGACGTCTACGGGGCGCTACGAGGTCAGCGGCAAACAGATCGGGAAGATACCGGGGGCGCTGCACACCGGCACGGTGCCGCCCCAACACCAGCACCAAACTTCACGGCGGGGCACTGGAAGCTGGTCGCCCGGGCGGTAAACATTGCCGGACCCGTTACCCACCGGGGAGCTAACAGACACACAATCCAAACCAAAACACAGCCCTTTGCCTTTGGGACCGATGAGCAGAATTGACCAGCGGTGACCAGGACTACAGGACGAGCAAAATTGCATTTCAGCCGTTGTCCTCGTATCAGCCTCGTATCGAGGATGACTTGCTTCCACGCCAAAAAAGGGATGAGTTCACAGGTGTTTCAATGAAGGTTCCAACTACATCCTGAAGGGTGGAAGATGCCTGTGGATGGATTTTTTTAACGTTGGGTGATCGTTGCACACCAGCCACCACACGGGCTTGACAGAGCTAGGTCTTGGTCCAGTGGCAAAGGTTACGCAGTACGACTGGAGACCTGCTCTGCTGCACAGACCGGGCACGCACACATATCACAGTGTGGGCTGGCCCGTGCTGCCCCAGGGCCCTTGCTGCCCCTGGGCCCCTAACTCTCACCTCCCCCTGGGCCCTGATCACATCGCTCAACAGTCTCTAGCCGCTCCTTCGCCCCGACCTGCTGTGCCTGCCCACGCTCCAATCACCAACCTGCACCTTGATGACGTCACTCTTCGCAGCCGTGGTAACCATGGATTGAAAGCCAAGATAAGCTATTTGTGGACACTTGCAGTGGTTAGGGTGCGAGAGGAGCAAGCTTTGGCCGGGCATTGTTTTCTAGCAAACAGCAAGTAGTGAGGAGAAACCACTGAGTGCTTGCTTCCTCTTGTCTCCCCATCAACTGTGGATGCCAGTGAACATTAACAACAATATTGTGCATTTATATAGTGCCTTTAACATGAAAGGTTCCAAGGCACCCCATAGGAATGATCAGCAGATCCCGTATCAAAGAAGGAGACATTCGGACAGGTGTCGAAAAGCTTGGTCAAAGAGGTAGGTTTTAAGGAGCATCTTAACGGTAAGGTAGAGAGGCAGAGAGGTTTAGGGAGGGAGTTCCAGAGCCTAGGGCCTAGGGGGCTGAAGGCATGGCCACCAATAAGAACATAAGAAATAGGAGCCTGTTCCGCCATTTAATACGATCATGGCTGATCCGATCATGGACTCAGCTCCACTTCCCCGCCCGCTCCCCATAACCGATGGGGGCGAATGGCGTGGGGCATGGACAAGAGGCCAGAATGCAGAGTTGTGTGAGGGAGGTGGGGCTGGGAGGAGGTTACAGAGGGAGGAAGGGCTGATGGTACAGAGAGAAGACTGAAAGCCGCAGGGAGACTGGGGAACACCAGCCAGAGGTCCCCAAGTTATCGGAGGTCATTCGTGGTCGGCAAACGACGAGGACAAAGCGTGTGCTGGCCAGGTGGTGGATGGAGGTTTCGGTATGGAGACAGAGACTGTTCTCGCTGGGATTGCATTGAGCCGAGGAGCACCATACCCCACGGAATTCAGTTGTCTTCGCTTGGTAAATGATTGAATTGTTTGTTGAATGCAGGTGTTATTATTTTTACACTCACGCGAGTACTGTTATTGGAGCTTGGCACCCAGGGCTGTTCCAGTGCGAGCATCCTTTTCTCTCCATGAATGTCGCTGTTTAATGTGAGTCCACATCTACACATCCCCAGGTGAGCGGGGATTGTAGCGAGGCTTATTCTCCAGAAAACACGGCAATTCGCCGGGGGAGGCCACCAAAGGCCTTGCCTCCTCTCTTTAAACTTCGGGCGCCATGGTAACGGCTGACGTCAGGGGATTTATGGATGGTGCATTCTAAAGGCTATCTGCGCACGGAGTTCGGGCAGGTGGGGATTCGTGTGGTGCTGAAGATTGTAGTGACTGGCAGCTCTTCACATTTACAGACTGCTCTGCTCGCTTAAAGGGAGGTCAGGCTGATGAGTGCGGGCACCGTGGCAACCAGAGCTGAGGGTCCCCTTTGTTCAAACATAAGAACAGAAGAAATAGGAGCAGGAGTCGGCCATACGGCCCCTCGAGCCTGCTCCGCCATTTAATACGATCATGGCTGATCTGATTATGGACTCAGCTCTACTTCCCTTCCCGCTCCCCATAACCGTTTACCCTCTTATCGCTCAAAAATCTGTTTACCTCCACCTTAAATATGTTCAATGAGCCAGCCTCCACAGCTCTCTGGGGCAGAGAACTCCAGAGATTGCAATGACTGTAGAGTAACCACTGTGCTAAACTAACCACTAAAGGGAGCAGCGTACGGCGGCCCAGGGAGCAGCGGAGCTGGTGAAGGAGGGCGACGTCACCCAAATCCAGGTCGCTGATTGGAGCGCGGGCAGGTACAGCAGGAGCGGCAAGGTCAGGGCGAAGGAGCGGCGAGAGTTTGGGGCCCAGGAGAGGTGTGGGTCCAGGGGCAGCACAGGCCCAGCCCACACTGCGATATGTGTGCGCACTAGGTCCGTGCAGCAGAGCTGGTCTCCAGTCGTCCTTACCACTGGACCAAGACCTAGCTCTGTCAAGCCCGTGTGGTGGCTGGTGTGCAACGGTCACCACACGTTAAAAAAATCCACGCACAGGCATCTTCCACCCTTCAGGGTGTAGTTCAGGATCCGGAATATTAGGTCCTTCAGTGAAACACCTGTGAACACATCCCTTTTCGGCGTGGAAGCAAGTCATCCTCGTTTCAAGGGACTGAAACTAACCTGTCAGATGAGCAGTGTATGGGACACATTTTGCTGTTAAACCCCGGGGTATGTTGGGCTGGCGAGACGGTTACATCGTGTGGAATCAGTGGGCAGGACTGCATGACTCTCATAGAGCCCGACTGAAATCGTTAATTTAAGTGCACAGAGTATTATGCAGACTCCATTACCCGGAATGATCCTCCCCAAACCGGTCTTTGCCTAAGTGCAGTGATCAGGTAATCCATTACAACGCACGCAATAACAGCAGATCTGTCTGTATCTGAGACTGTCACGGTGACGTTGTGCAGTGCTCGGGTCAGTCTGCCCAGCAACACTGCCCATAGCTCAGGTCAGACTGCCCAGCGACACTGCCCATAGCTCGGGTCAGTGTGCCCAGTGACACTGCCCATAGCTCTGGACAGTGTGCCCAGCGACACTGCCCATAGCTCGGGTCAGTCTGCCCAGTGACACTGCCCATAGCTCGGGTCAGTCTGCCCAGTGACACTGCCCATAGCTCGGGTCAGTCTGCCCAACGACACTGCCCATAGCTCGGGTCAGTCTGCCCAGCAACACTGCCCATAGCTCAGGTCAGTCTGCCCAGCAACACTGCTCACAGCTCGGGTCAGTCTGCCCAGTGACACTGCCCACAGCTCGGGTCAGTCTGCCCAGTGACACTGCCCATAGCTCGGGTCAGTCTGCCCAGCGACACTGCCCATAGCTCGGGTCAGTCTGCCCAGTGACACTGCCCATAGCTCGGGTCAGTCTGCCCAGCGACACTGCCCATAGCTCGGGTCAGTCTGCCCAGTGACATTGCCCATACCTCGGGACAGTGTGCCCAGTGACACTGCCCATAGCTCGGGTCAGTCTGCCCAGCGACACTGCCCATAGCTCGGGTCAGTCTGCCCAGTGACACTGCCCACAGCTCGGGTCAGTCTGCCCAGCGATACTGCCCACAGCTCGGGTCAATCTGCCCAGCGATACTGCCCATAGCTCGGGTCAGACTGCCCAGCGACACTGCCCATAGCTCGGGTCAGTGTGCCCAGTGACACTGTCCATAGCTCTGGACAGTGTGCCCAGCGACACTGCCCATAGCTCGGGTAAGTGTGCCCAGTGACACTGCCCATAGCTCGGGACAGTCTGCCCAGCGACACTGCCCATAGCTCGTGTCAGTGTGCTAAGTGACACTGCCCATAGCTCGGGACAGTCTGCCCAGCGACACTGCCCATAGCTCGTGTCAGTGTGCTAAGTGACACTGCCCATAGCTCGGGTCAGTCTGCCCAGCGACACTGCCCATAGCTCGGGTCAGTCTGCCCAGCGACACTGCCCATAGCTCGGGTCAGTCTGCCCAGCGACACTGCCCATAGCTCGGGTCAGTCTGCCCAGCGACACTGCCCATAGCTCGGGTCAGTCTGCCCAGCGATACTGCCCATAGGTCTGCTCACACCAGCAGACAAACAGCCAAATACATGGCTTGTGTCAGCGAGTGTCTGAGAAACACTGGGACGCGCCTCTATTGGCAGGAGGTGAATGGGAGTGATGAGGACTCTATACAGGTTATAGAGGGGCTCATAGAGATTAAGGTAAAATAGAGAGTGAATGGGGCGGGGGAACTCTATAGAGATACTGGGGCTAAAATTCAGCCTCCCGAAAAGGCCTCATACCGTTGGAAAGTGGGCGGTTACGTGGGCGAGTCCAGTCGCCGCCGATTTGGGATCGAATGGCCACCGCCAGCGAAATTCACCGAGTTGGTTTTTCCGTCGGTACCCACTCCCGCCCCACTACTGCCGACCCGTCCTAAGTGCGTCATCAAAGCGCGCACCGCCGATCGCCCGCATCTCCATCTGAATTCAGCAACAAAAATCTTTGGGCTGTCGCACGGCGCCCCCGACAGCGTTTTCTGTCGGCGCCCTGTGTTTGCTGTGTGTGTGACATGGCGGCGCGGCGGTTATTCAAGGGAAGAGCGCACTGCCGCGGCCGCCATTTTACTTTTTTTGTCGGCCGACTGCCAGGTTGGGCCGCCAATTACTTCGGCCGGGCCGCCAACGGGCAGCCTGGCACCTCCTCTTGTGTACCAGGCCGCGAGCCCGGCCCAAACCCTCCCTGGTGACCCATGGGCCGAACTAAAATAATGGCAGAGTTCTCAGTGCCCTGATCCTTTAAGTGAAGGGGAGAGATGTGATGACGCGATAGCGTGATGACATCATCGCGCCGGGCTGATGACTGACAGTGGCTACACTCCGTCCCGCCCCACTCCTGCCCCCAGTCCCACCCCACTCCCGCCCCACTCCTGCCCCCACTCCTGCCCCCACTCCCGCCCCACTCCCGCCCCACTCCCACCCCACTCCCGCCCCACTCCCGCCCCACTCCCGCCCGACTCCCGCCCCACTCCCGCCCCACTCACTGCCCCCACTCACTGCCCCCACTCTCGCCCCACTCTCGCCCCACTCTTGCCCACTCTCGCCCCACTCACTGCCCCACTCACTGCCCCACTCTCGCCCCACTCTCGCCCCACTCTCGCCCCACAATCGCCCCACTCACTGCCCCCACTCTTGCCCCACTCTCGCCCCACTCTCGCCCCACTTTCACCCCACTCCCGCCCCTCCTACCGCACCCACTTCCCCACTCACTGTCCCACTCAATGCCCCACTCCTGCCCCACTCCCGCCCCACTCCCGCCCCACTCCCGCCCCACTCTCGCCCCACTCTCGCCCCACTCTCGCCCCACTCACTGCCCCCATTCACTGCCCCACTCTCGCCCCACTCTCGCCCCACTCTCGCCCCACTCTCGTCCCACTCCCGCCCCACTCACTGCCCCACTCTCGCCCCACTCACTGCCCCCACTCCTGCCCCACTCCCGCCCCACTCACTGCCCCACTCTCGCCCCACTCTCGCCCCACTCTCGCCCCACTCTCGCCCCACTCTCGCACCACTCACTGACCCACTCACTGCCCCACTCACTGCCCCACTCACTGCCCCACTCTCGCCCCACTCTCGCCCCACTCACTGCCCCACTCTCGCCCCACACTCACACCACTCACTGACCCACTCTCGCCCCACTCTCGCCCCACTCTCGCCCCACTCTCGCCCCACTCACTGCCCCACTCTCGCCCCACTCTCGCCCCACTCTCGCTCCACTCTCGCCGCACTCTCGCCCCACTCACTGCCCCACTCCCGCCCACTCCCGCCCCACTCCCGCCCCACTCCCGCCCCACTCCCGCCCCACTCCCGCCCCACTCACTGACCCACTCACTGCCCCACTCTCGCCCCACTCTCGCCCCACTCTCGCCCCACTCCCTGCTCCACTCTCACCCCACTCTCGCTCCACTCTCGCTCCACTCTCGCCCCACTCACTGCCCCAACTCACTGCCCCACTCTCGCCCCACTCTCGCCCCACTCTCGCCCCACTCTCGCCCCACTCTCGCCCCACTCACTGCCCCCACTCACTGCCCCACTCTCGCCCCACTCTCGCCCCACTCTCGCCCCACTCACTGCCCCACTCTCGCCCCACTCTCGCCCCACTCACTGCCCCACTCTCGCCCCACTCTCGCCCCACTCTCGCCCCACTCACTGCCCCACTCTCGCCCCACTCTCGCCCCACTCTCGCCCCACTCTCGCCCCACTCCCGCCCCACTCCCGCCCCACTCCCTGACCCACTCACTGACCCACTCTCGCCCCACTCTCGCCCCACTCTCGCCGCACTCTCGCCGCACTCTCGCCCCAGTCACTGTCCCACTCTCGCCCCACTCTCGCCCCACTCTCGCCCCACTCCCTGCCCCACTCTCACCCCACTCTCGCTCCACTCTCGCTCCACTCTCGCTCCACTCACTGCCCCACTCACTGCCCCACTCTCGCCCCACTCTCGCCCCACTCACTGTCCCACTCTCGCCCCACTCTCGCCCCACTCTCGCCCCATTCTCGCCCCACTCCCTGCCCCACTCTCACCCCACTCTCGCTCCACTCTCGCTCCACTCACTGCCCCACTCACTGCCCCACTCTCGCCCCACTCTCGCCCCACTCACTGCCCCACTCTCGCCCCACTCTCGCCCCACTCTCGCCCCACTCCCTGCCCCACTCTCGCCCCACTCTCGCCCCACTCTCGCCCCACTCTCGCCCCACTCTCGCTCCACTCACTGCCCCACTCACTGCCCCACTCTCGCCCCACTCTCGCCCCACTCTCGCCCCACTCCCTGCCCCACTCTCGCCCCACTCTCGCCCCACTCTCGCCCCACTCACTGCCTCACTCTCGCCCCACTCTCGCCCCACTCACTGCCCCCACTCACTGCCCCACTCACTGCCCCACTCTCGCCCCACTCTCGCCCCACTCTCGCCCCATTCTCGCCCCACTCCCTGCCCCACTCTCACCCCACTCTCGCTCCACTCTCGCTCCACTCTCGCTCCACTCACTGCCCCACTCACTGCCCCACTCTCGCCCCACTCTCGCCCCACTCTCGCCCCACTCACTGCCCCACTCTCGCCCCACTCTCGCCCCACTCTCGCCCCACTCCCTGCCCCACTCTCGCCCCACTCTCGCCCCACTCTCGCCCCACTCTCGCCCCACTCTCGCCCCATTCTCGCCCCACTCCCTGCCCCACTCTCACCCCACTCTCGCTCCACTCTCGCTCCACTCTCGCTCCACTCACTGCCCCACTCACTGCCCCACTCTCGCCCCACTCTCGCCCCACTCTCGCCCCACTCACTGCCCCACTCTCGCCCCACTCTCGCCCCACTCTCGCCCCACTCCCTGCCCCACTCTCGCCCCACTCTCGCCCCACTCTCGCCCCACTCTCGCCCCACTCACTGCCCTCACTCACTGCCCTCACTCACTACCCCCACTCACTGCCCCACTCTCGCCCCACTCTCGCCCCACTCTCGCCCCACTCTTGCCCCCCTCTCACCCCCCTCTCGCCCCCCTCTCGCCCCCTTCTCGCCCCCTTCTCGCCCCCTTCTCGCCCCACTCTCGCCCCACTCTCGCCCCCACTCACTGCCCCCACTCACTGCCCTCACTCACTGCCCCCACTCACTGCCCCCACTCACTGCCCCCACTCACTGCCCCACTCTCGCCCCACTCTCGCCCCCACTCACTGCCCCCACTCACTGCCCTCACTCACTGCCCCCACTCACTGCCCCCACTCACTGCCCCCACTCACTGCCCCACTCTTGCCCCACTCTCGCCCCACTCCTGCCCCACTCCTGCCCCTATAATGCGCTCACCGCCCCATGCCTGCCCCACTCCTGCCCCACTCCTGCCCCTATAGTGCGCTCACCGCTCACTCCTGCCCCTAAAGTGAGCTCACCGCCCCCATTATGAGCAACTTCTGGTCCGCTCCCCCCAAAAATATCAAAGAGCTGAATTATGCGCAGGAGGCCACCTCATCCACCACGCCGGTGAAAACACGTCAGAAGTGGTAGCTGTGACCCGTTTCGGGCGGGGCTGAATTTCTGCCCCACTAACTGGAATAGAATACGTTCATCCTGTATAAGAACATAAGAAATAGGAGCAGGAGTAGGCCATACGGCCCCTCGAACCTGCTCCGCCATTTAATATGATCATGGCTGATCTGATCATGGACTCAGCTCCACTTCCCTGCCCGCTACCTATAACCCCTTATCCACTAATTGTTTAAGAAACTGTCGATTTCAGTCTTAAATTTATTCAATGACCCAGCTTCCACAGCTCTCTGAGGCAGCGAATTCCACAGATTTATAACCCTCTGAGAGAAGAAATTTCTCCTCACCTCAGTTTTAAATGGACGGCCCCTTATTCTAAGACCATGCCCCCTAGTTCTAGTCTCCCCCATTTGTGGAAACATCCTCTCTGCATCCACCTTGTCGAGCCCCCTCATAATCTTATATTTTTCGATAAGATCACCTCTCATTCTTTTGAATTCCAATGAGTAGAGGCCCAACCTACTCAGCCTTTCCTCATAAGTCAACTCCCTCATCCCCGGAATCAACCTAGTGAACCTTCTCTGAATTGCCTCCAAAGCAAGTATATCCTTTTGTAAATATGGAAACCAAAACTGCACACAGTATTCCAGGTGTGGCCTCACCAATACCCTGTATAACTGTAGCAAGACTTCCCTGCTTTTATACTCCATCCCCTTTGCAATAAAGGCCAAGATTCCATTGGCCTTCCTGGTCACTTGCTGTACCTGCATACTATCCTTTTGTGTTTCATGCACAAGTACCCCCAGGTACCGCTGTACTGCAGCACTTTGCAATCTTTCTCCATTTAAATAATAACTTGCTCTTTGATTTTTTTTCTGCCGAAGTGCATGGCCTCACTCCCTCCAACATTATACTCCATCTGCCAAATTTTTGCCCACTCATTTAGCCTATCTATGTCCTTTTGCAGATTTTTTGTGTCCTCCTCACACATTGCTTTCCCACCCACCTTTGTATCATCAGCAAACTTGGCTACGTTCTTGCCTATAATTGTAGGGCAGAGCGAAAAAAAATTGGCTTCTCTATGTTTTTTGTTGCGAATACGCAGAAGTAGCAAAGAAGTGGAATCGGTCAGAGAAGGAGATGAGAGTCGACGATGGGATTGGTGGGTTGACCCAGCCAGCTCAGTGATATAGTCAATGATCACCACAGGCTTTAGTGGATGGGTAGCTCATGAGCAATATCTTGAGAGTAGGTTACTGTGAACGGTACATGGGTTATAGATCAGCCTCGACTGTCATTCAGCACTTTCTATTTAAAGCACTTGTGGCAGATTTCCATTCAAAAGTGAGTTTTAATGAGGACTTCTGTCCAGGAAATTGACAGGAAACTGCCTGAGGGTGTAATATTTGGATGAGAAAAATAATAATCTGGGCATAGATGGAAGGTGATAGAATTAGCACAGGATTTAGACTGACAATGGCGAAACAAAATAAAGTCTCAAAGCGCGATACAGCCAATGATATACTTTTTGAAGTGTAGTCACTGTTGTAATGTGGGAAACACGGCAGCCAATTTGCGCACAGCAAGATCCCACAAACTGCAATGCGATAACGAATCATCCCAGTGTCCCAGATCACCCGAGTCTGGCCACGAGTGAGCTTTGGTTCCTGCCAGTCATTGGGGGGCCCATTAAACAGAAAGAAAATGAAAGATTTGCATTTATATAGAGCCTTCCACAACCACCGGACGTTCCAAAGCGCTTTACAGACAATGAAGTACTTTAGGAGTGTAGTCACTGTTGTAATCTACAAAACACAGCAGCCAATTTGTGCACAGCAAGCTCCCAAAAACAACAATGTGATAATGAGCAGATAAATTGTTTTTTTTGTTTTGTTGATTGAGGGATAAATATTGTCCATGACAATGGGAATAACTCCGCTGCTCTTCTTCGAAATAGTGCCGTGGGATCTTTTATGTCCACCTGAGAGGGCAGACAGCACCTCAGTTTAACGTCTCATCCAGAAGACGGCACCTCCGACAGTGCGGTGCTCCCTCAGTACTGCCCCTCCGACAGTGCGGCGCTCTCTCAGTACTGCCCCTCTGACAATGCAGCGCTCCCTCAGTACTGCTCCTCCGACAGTGCATCACTCCCTCAGTACTGCCTCTTCAACAGTGCAGCACTCCCTAAGTACTGCCCCTCCGACAGTGCAGCTCTCCCTCTGCTCCTCCGACAGTGCAGCACTCCCTCAGTACTGCCCCTCTGACAGTGCAGCTCTCCCTCTGCTCCTCCGACAGTGCAGCACTCCCTCAGTACTGCCCCTCCGACAGTGCAGCACTCCCTCAGTACTGCCCCTCCGACAGTGCAGCACTCCCTCAGTACTGCCCCTCCAACAGTGCAGCTCTCCCTCTGCTCCTCCGATAGTGCAGTTCGCCCTCAGTACTGCTCCTCCGACAGTGCAGCGCTCCCTCAGTACTGCACTGGAGTGTCAGCCTAGATTTATGTGTTCAACTGGAGTGGGACTTGAACCCACGACCTTCTGACTCAGAGGCGAGAGAGCTGCCCACTGAGCCACGGCTGACCACGGGACTGCTGTCACATGTCCACGGTCGTGACTGATGTGGCCAGCGGCTTGGGGCCTCCCAAAATAGGCCCTTATAAATCTACTGAAGATTTCTACAATGCTGGTTAAACCACTTCAACATTTTGGCGGGGATTCGAATCTGGCGATTTCATAACTGACCTGCGATGTATAGGGGAAATCGTCAATGGAGGAAATTGGCGATGTGTGGGGGAAACCAGGAATTAATGTTAAAATCCACCCTGGCATCACTGGCCGCACAACCCTCGCTTGTACCCATGTGACCTATTTCCCTCTTTTTCATGCTGTCATAATATACTCCCCTCCTCATTTTCCCCACACACAGGATTTGGGCACTCTTTTCTTCTCAATGTTTTGGAACAGGAAATTCTTATCAGTCCAATAAACTTGTCGCTTTTTGATAAATCATCCCCACCACTACCACCTTCTCCCCACTCCCACCATCTCTCCATTGCCTGAATCCCTTTTTTCCTCCAGAAATGCCTCTGCTTTTCTCTTGAAGCCAGTTATCCTGTTCAATCCTATGATTAATCCGGAACCTGTTTCGACATTCTGACACCCGGCCTTGTGACTGTTCCCCGTTAGGTGGGAGTGTGCTCCGTGAGGTCACTGTGTGCGTACATCCTGGCCCCACAGTTTCCCTTCCTCGCTCGTTATCTGCTAACCCGGGCCGGGAATGCTCCGGAATTTTCCCCCTCTCTGACGTCACATTCCCGGTGAAGTTACAACCTGAGAGCGGGAGCAGGTGTGCGAGCGTTGAGGAGGTGTTCATTCGAGAGGTTTCACATTGTTGGTCTGCAGAGAATGTCTGTGTTACAGTAAAGTGACGTAACTGTTCCCAGCGACTGTGCCCAGCGACTCTTAGAATGTGTCCAGCGACTGTGCTCAGCAACTGTGCAAAACGACTGTGCTCAGTGGCTGTGCTCAGATTGTGCCCAGCGACTGTCCCCAGCGACTGTTCCCAGCGACTGTCCCCAGCGATTGTCCCCAGCGACTGTGCCCAGTGACTGTGCTCAGCGACTGTGCTCAATCACAGTGCCCAGCGACTGTGCCCAGCGACTGTGCCCAGTGACTATGCTCAATCACAGTGCCCAGCGACTGTGCCCAGCAACTGTGCCCAGTAACTGTGCTCAGACTGTGCCCAGCGACTGTGCCCCCAGTGACTGTGCCCAGTGCCTGTGCTCTGTGACTGTGCCCTGTGACTGTGCTCAATGACTGTGCCCAGCGATTGTGCTCAGCGATTGTGCTCAGCGACTGTGCTCAGTGACTGTGCTCAGCGACTGTGCCCAGTGACTATGCTCAATCACAGTGCCCAGCGACTGTGCCCAGCGACTGTGCTCAACGACTGTGCCCAGCGACTGTGCCCAGCGACTCTGTTCAGCGGCTGTGCTCAGTGACTGTGCTCAGCGACTGTGTCCAGTGATTATGCTCAATCACAGTGCCCAGCGACTATGCTCAACGACTGTGCCCACTGACTGTGCCCAGCGACTGTGCCCAGCGACTGTGCTCAATGACTGTGCCCAGTGACAGTGCCCCCAGCAACTGTGCTCAGTGACTGTGCTCAATGACTGTGCTCTGTGACTGTGCCCAGCAATTGTGCCCAGCGACTGTGCTCAATGACTGTGCTCTGTGACTGTGCCCAGTGATTGTGCCCAGCGACTGTGCTCAATGACTGTGCCCTGTGACTGTGCTCTGTGACTGTGCTCTGTGACTGTGCCCTGTGACTGTGCCCTGTGACTGTGCCCTGTGACTGTGCTCAATGACTGTGCTCAACGACTGTGCCCAGTGACAGTGCCCCCAGCAACTGTGCTCAATGACTGTGCTCTGTGACTGTGCCCAGCGATTGTGCCCAGCGATTGTGCCCAGCGACTGTGCTCTGTGACTGTGCCCAGTGATTGTGCCCAGCGACTGTGCTCAATGACTGTGCCCTGTGATTGTGCTCAATGACTGTGCCCAGTGACTATGCTCAATCACAGTGCCCAGCGACTGTGCCCAGCGACTGTGCCCAGTAACTGTGCTCAGACTGTGCCCAGCAACTGTGCCCCCAGTGACTGTGCCCAGTGCCTGTGCTCTGTGACTGTGCCCTGTGACTGTGCTCAATGACTGTGCCCAGCGATTGTGCTCAGTGACAGTGCCCCCAGCAACTGTGCTCAATGACTGTGCTCTGTGACTGTGCCCAGCGATTGTGCCCAGCGATTGTGCCCAGCGACTGTGCTCTGTGACTGTGCCCAGTGATTGTGCCCAGCGACTGTGCTCAATGACTGTGCCCTGTGATTGTGCTCAATGACTGTGCCCAGTGACTATGCTCAATCACAGTGCCCAGCGACTGTGCCCAGCGACTGTGCCCAGTAACTGTGCTCAGACTGTGCCCAGCGACTGTGCCCCCAGTGACTGTGCCCAGTGCCTGTGCTCTGTGACTGTGCCCTGTGACTGTGCTCAATGACTGTGCCCAGCGATTGTGCTCAGCGATTGTGCTCAGCGACTGTGCTCAGCGACTGTGCTCAGCGACTGTGCCCAGTGACTATGCTCAATCACAGTGCCCAGCGACTGTGCCCAGCGACTGTGCTCAACGACTGTGCCCAGCGACTGTGCCCAGCGACTGTTCCCAGTGACTCTGTTCAGCGGCTGTGCTCAGTGACTGTGCTCAGCGACTGTGTCCAGTGATTATGCTCAATCACAGTGCCCAGCGACTATGCTCAACGACTGTGCCCACTGACTGTGCCCAGCGACTGTGCTCAACGACTGTGCCCAGTGACAGTGCCCCCAGCAACTGTGCTCAGTGACTGTGCTCAATGACTGTGCTCTGTGACTGTGCCCAGCAATTGTGCCCAGCGACTGTGCTCAATGACTGTGCTCTGTGACTGTGCCCAGTGATTGTGCCCAGCGACTGTGCTCAATGACTGTGCCCTGTGACTGTGCTCTGTGACTGTGCTCTGTGACTGTGCCCTGTGATTGTGCCCTGTGACTGTGCCCTGTGACTGTGCCCTGTGACTGTGCCCTGTGACTGTGCCCTGTGACTGTGCTCAATGACTGTGCTCAACGACTGTGCCCAGTGACAGTGCCCCCAGCAACTGTGCTCAATGACTGTGCTCTGTGACTGTGCCCAGCGATTGTGCCCAGCGATTGTGCCCAGCGACTGTGCTCTGTGACTGTGCCCAGTGATTGTGCCCAGCGACTGTGCTCAATGACTGTGCCCTGTGATTGTGCTCAATGACTGTGCCCTGTGATTGTGCCCTGTGATTGTGCCCTGTGATTGTGCCCTGTGACTGTGCCCTGTGACTGTGCCCTGTGACTGTGCCCTGTGACTGTGCCCTGTGACTGTGCCCTGTGACTGTGCTCAGCGACTGTGCTCTGTGACTGTGCTCAGCGAATGTGCTCACTGTGCCCAGTGACGGGCTTTAGTGACGGGGTTCTGTGACAGGGTTCAGTGACAGGGTTCAGTGACCGGGTTCAGGGGCCGGTGCTAAGACCAGCGGAGTGTAACCATGATGACAGGAAGCAATGGAGCGAACTTGGTGCCGTGCTGCTCAACAGCCAATCGGCTTGCTTGCAAAGCTCTGACCTGTTTGGAATTAGACTGTTGCCTCATCGCCCAGTCGCTTGGTCAGATAATGGGCTCAACCGCATCGCCGTCCCAAAAGGCCACTGTCAAAGCATTCAACAGGTCCTGCAAATACGCCCTCAATTGGCCTAGCGCTGCTGTCTTGGGTTGAGCTCTGCGTAACCTTGGTCAGCACACCGGTCAAAGTTCAAACAAAGCTAACCCTTCCTCATTGGGCTTGTCTACTCTGAGCCTGTTTTCTTCAATTTTTAGTTACGGTGCTTATGCTAATTAAGGAAATTTCAGGCATTCATTGTCAGCATCAAACACTCCCAGGGCAGGTACAGCATGGGTTAGACACAGAGGAAAGCTCCCTCTACACTGTCCCATCAAACACTCCCAGGGCAGGTACAGCATGGGGTTAGATACAGAGTAAAGCTCCCTCTACACTGTCCCATCAAATACTCCCAGGGCAGGTACAGGGGATTAGATACAGAGTAAAGCTCCCTCTACACTGTCCCATCAAACACTCCTAGGGCAGGTACAGCATGGGTTAGATACAGAGTAAAGCTCCCTCTACACTGTCCCATCAAACACTCCTAGGGCAGGTACAGCATGGGTTAGATACAGAGTAAAGCTTGCAGAAAGGACGCACCTTGGTCTCTGTGTGCAGTTCCCTGATGGGATATTCAAGTATTGATGAACGCAGCGCTGATGTGCTGCAGACTGAGCATAGGTAGCGAGTCCCGTCCAGCTTTCAATCGTCGGTCAGTGCTGTCAGCTCCACAGCAGTGATACAATCCCACACACTCCCCATCCTCACTGTCTTGATATGAAGAGAGATCGCACTGCTTTCTACCCTGACTTATCTTTCCTGAAATTTGTGGACCCTCTCCCCTTCCCTGGAACTCCTTCCTTGTACAGTCTACAGGCTTTCCCACTTCCCTCGAGCCGGGTGTACACAGTCCCTGGGCCTTCACCAACCATTCCCAACGCACACTCCTGATCTCATCCAGCAGACCCTGAAGGCAGCAAGAATGATGCTGTGTCACAGGATGAGAAAAGAATAAATGTCCCACAATCTGCCCATCAGCTAACTCAATCTGTGATTGGCAGAGGCCGGGGGCACGAGACTTGCTGGATATCTCATCGAAGTAAGATACAGTTCTCCATGGGTAGAATACCTGTCGTCATGTGTACAGAGGATAGACATAGAAACATAGAAAATAGGTGCAGGAGTAGGCCATTCAGCCCTTCTAGCCTGCACCGCCATTCAATGAGTTCATGGCTGAACATGCAACTTCAGTACCCCCTTCCTGCTTTCTCGCCATACCCCTTGATCCCCCTAGTAGTAAGGACTTCATCTAACTCCCTTTTGAATATACTTAGTGAATTGGCCTCAACTACTTTCTGTGGTAGAGAATTCCACAGGTTCACCACTCTCTGAGTGAAGAAGTTTCTCCTCATCTCGGTCCTAAATGGCTTACCCCTTATCCTTAGACTGTGACCCCTGGTTCTGGACTTCCCCAACATTGGGAACATTCTTCCTGCATCTAACCTGTCTAAACCCGTCAGAATTTTAAACGTTTCTATGAGGTCCCCTCTCATTCTTCTGAACTCCAGTGGATACAAGCCCAGTTGATCCAGTCTTTTTTGATAGGTCAGTCCCACCATCCCGGGAATCAGTCTGGTGAATCTTCGCTGCACTCCCTCAATAGCAAGAATGTCCTTCCTCAAGTTAGGAGACCAAAACTGTACACAATACTCCAGGTGTGGCCTCACCAAGGCCCTGTACAACTGTAGCAACACCTCCCTGCCCCTGTACTCAAATCCCCTCGCTATGAAGGCCAACATGCCATTTGCTTTCTTAACCGCCTGCTGTACCTGCATGCCAACCTTCAATGACTGATGTACCATGACACCCAGGTCTCGTTGTACCTCCCCTTTTCCTAATCTGTCACCATTCAGATAATAGTCTGTCTCTCTGTTTTTACCACCAAAGTGGACAACCTCACATTTATCCACATTATACTTCATCTGCCATGCATTTGCCCACTCACCGAACCTATCCAAGTCACTCTGCAGCCTCAGAGCATCCTCCTCGCAGCTCACACTGCCACCCAACTTAGTGTCATCCGCAAATTTGGAGATACTACATTTAATCCCCTCGTCTAAATCATTAATGTACAATGTAAACAGCTGGGGCCCCAGCACAGAACCTTGCGGTACCCCACTAGTCACTGCCTGCCATTCTGAAAAGTACCCATTTACTCCTACTCTTTGCTTCCTGTCTGACAACCAGTTCTCAATCCACGTCAGCACACTACCCCCAATCCCATGTGCTTTAACTTTGCACATTAATCTCTTGTGTGGGACCTTGTCGAAAGCCTTCTGAAAGACCAAATATACCACATCAACTGGTTCTCCTTTGTCCACTTTACTGGAAACATCCTCAAAAAATTCCAGAAGATTTGTCAAGCATGATTTCCCTTTCACAAATCCATGCTGACTTGGACCTATCATGTCACCATTTTCCAAATGTGCTGCTATGACATTCTTAATAATTGATTCCATCATTTTACCCACTACTGAGGTCAGGCTGACCGGTCTATAATTCCCTGTTTTCTTTCTCCCTCCTTTTTTTAAAAAGTGGGGTTACATTGGCTACTCTCCACTCGATTGGAATTGATCCAGAGTCAATGGAATGTTGGAAAATGACTGTCAATGCATCCGCTATTTCCAAGGCCACTTCCTTAAGTACTCTGGGATGCAGTCCATCAGGCTCTGGGGATTTATCGGCCTTCAATCCCATCAGTTTCCCCAACCCGACTAATAAAGATTTCCCTCAATTCCTCCTCCATACTAGACCCTCTGACCCCTTTTATATCCGGAAGGTTGTTTGTGTCCTCCTTAGTGAATACCGAACCAAAGTACTTGTTCAATTGGTCTGCCATTTCTTTGTTCTTCGTTATGACTTCCCCTGAATCTCACTGCAGGGGACCTACGTTTGTCTTTACTAACCTTTTTCTCTTTACATACCTATAGAAACTTTTGCAATCCGCCTTAATGTTCCCTGCAAGCTTCTTCTCGTACTCCATTTTCCCTGCCCTAATCAAACCCTTTGTCCTCCTCTGCTGAGTTCTAAATTTCCCCCAGTCCCCGGGTTCGCTGCTAGTTCTGGCCAATTTGTATGCCACTTCCTTGGCTTTAATACTATCCCTGATTTCCCTTGATAGCCACGGTTGAGCCACCTTCCCTTTTTTATTTTTACGCCAGACAGGAATGTACAATTGTTGTAGTTCATCCATGCGGTCTCTAAATGTCTGCCATTGCCCATCCACAGTCAACCCCTTAAGTATCATTCGCCAATCTATCCTAGCCAATTCACGCCTCATACCTTCAAAGTTACCCTTCTTTAAGTTCTGGACCATGGTCTCTGAATTAACTGTTTCATTCTCCATCCTAATGCAGAATTCCACCATATTATGGTCACTCTTCCCCAAGGGGCCTCGCACAACGAGATTGCTAATTAATCCTCTCTCATTACACAACACCCAGTCTAAGATGGCCTCCCCCCTAGTTGGTTCCTCAACATATTGGTCTAGAAAACCATCCGTTATGCACTCCATGAAATCCTCCTCCACCGTATTGCTTCCAGTTTGGCTAGCCCAATCTATGTGCATATTAAAGTCACCCATTATAACTGGTGCACCTTTATTGCATGCACCCCTAATTTCCTGTTTGATGCCCTCCCCAACATCACTTCTACTGTTTGGAGGTCTGTACACAACTCCCACTAACGTTTTTTGCCCTTTGGTGTTCTGCAGCTCTACTCATATAGATTCCACATCATCCAAGCTAATGTCTTTCCTAACTATTGCATTAATCTCCTCTTTAACCAGCAATGCTACCCCACCTCCTTTTCCTTTTATTCTATCCTTCCTGAATGTTGAATACCCCTGGATGTTGAGTTCCCAGCCCTGATCATCCTGGAGCCACGTCTCCGTAATCCCAATCACATCATATTTGTTAACATCTATTTGCACAGTTAATTCATCCACCTTATTGCGGATACTCCTTACATTAAGACACAAAGCCTTCAGGCTTGTTTTTTTAACACCCTTTGTCCTTTTAGAATTTTGCTGTACAGTGGCCCTTTTTGTTCTTTGCCTTGGGTTTCTCTGCCCTCCACTTTTCCTCATCTCCTTTCTGTCTTTTGCTTTTGCCTCCCTTTTGTCTTCCTCTGTCTCCCTGCATTGGTTCCCATCCCCCTGCCATATTAGTTTAACTCCTCCCCAACAGCACTAACGAACACTCCCCCTAGGACATTGGTTCCGGTCCTGCCCAGACCGTCTGGTTTGTACTGGTCCCACCTCCCCCAGAACCGGTTCCAATGCCCCAGGAATTTGATTCCCTCCCTGCTGTACCACTGCTCAAGCCACGTATTCATCTGCGCTATCCTGCGATTCCTACTCTGACTAGCACGTGGCACTGGTAGCAATCCCGAGATGTCTCCTTGGGTAAAACACCTATCTTCGTGGATACAGTATGTCTCCGTGGATACAGTGTGTGTCTCCGTGGGTACAGTGTATGTTCGTGGATACAGTGAGTGTCTACATGGACACAGTGCGTGTCTCCGTGGAAAAAGTGAGTGTCTCCATGGACACAGTGCGTGTCTCCGTGGATTCAGTGAGTGTCTCCATGGATACAGTGCGTGTCTCCGTGGATACGGTGCGTATCTCCGTTGATACACTGAGTGTCTCTGTGGATACAGTGCGTGTCTCCGTGGATACAGTGCGTGTCTCCGTGGATACAGTTTGTGTCCCCGAGGATACAGTGCGTGTCCCCGTGAATACAGTGCGTGTCTCCATGGATACAGTGCGTGTTTCCGTGGATACAGTGCATGTCTCCGTGGGTACAGTGCGTGTCTCCGTGGATACAGTGCGTGTCTCCGTGGGTACAGTGCGTGTCTCCGTGGATACAGTGTGTGTCTCCGTCGATACCGTGTGTGTCTCCATGGATACAGTGCATGTCTCCGTGGGTTACAGAGTCGAGCTCCATTACCCATTATACGAGAATAGTAGTGTAATGGTTATGTTACTGGGCCAGTAATCCAGAGGCCTGGGCTTTTATTCAGTTTCCACATGTACGCTGATGACACCCAGCTCTACCTCACTACCACTTCTCTCACCCCTCCACGGTCTTTAAATTGTCAGACTGTTTGTCCGACATCCAGTTCAGGTTGAGCAGAAATTTTCTCCATTTGAATATTGGGAAGACCAAAGTCATTGTCCTTGGTTCCCGCCATAAACTCCGTTCCCCAGCCACTGCCTCCATCCCTCTCCCCAACTTCTGTCTGAGGCTGAACCAGACTGTTCGCAATCTTGGTGTTATATTTGACCCTGAAATGAGCTTTCGACCATATATCCGCAGCGTAACTAAAACCGCCTATTTCCACCTCCGTAACATCGCCCATCTCCAGCCTTACCTCAGCTCATCCGCTGCTGAAACCCTCATCCATTCCTTTGTTATGTCTAGACTTGACTATTCATTTGCACTCCTGGCTGGCCTCCCACATTCTACCCGACATAAACCAGAGGTGATCCAAAACTCAGCTGCCCATGTCCTAACTCGCACCAAGTTCCACTCACCCATCACCCCGCTGTGCTCGCCAACCTATATTAGCTCCCGGTGAAGCAACGCATCGATTTCAAAATTCTCATCCTTGTTTACAATTCCCTCCATGGCCTCGCCCCTTCCTATTTCTGTAATCTCCTCCGGCCCCACAACCCCCCGAGATGTCTGCGTTCCTCTAATTCTGACCTCCTGAGAATCCCTGATTATAATTGTTCAACCATTGATGGCCATGCCTTCTGTTGCCTCAGCCCTAAGTTCTGGAACTCCCTGCCTAAATCTCTCTGCCTCTCTACCTCTCTTTCCTCCTTCAAGACGCTCCTTAAAACGTACCTCTGTGACCAAGCTTTTGGTCACCTGCCGTAATTTTTCTTATAGAAACATAGAAACATAGAAAATAGGTGCAGGAATAAGCCAATCGGCCCTTCGAGCCTGCACCACCATTCAATATGATCATGGCTGATCATGCAACTTCAGCATCCCACTCCTGCCTTCTCTCCATACCCTCTGATCTCTTTAGCCGGAAGGGCCACATCTAACTCCATTTTGAATATATCCAATGAATTGGCCTCAACAACTTTTTGTGGTAGAGAATTCCACAGGTTCACAATTCTCTGAGTGAAGAAGTTTCTCCTCATCTCAGTCCTAAATGGCTTACCCCTTATCCTTAGACTGTGACCCCTGGTTCTGGACTGCCCCAACATCGGGAACATTCTTCCTGCATCAAACCTGTCCAATACTGTCAGAATTTTATATGTTTCTATGAGATCCCCTCTCATTCTTCTAAAAATTCCAGTGAATAGAAGCCTAGTCGATCCAGTCTTTCTTCATATGTCAATCCTGCCATGCCGGGAATCAGTCTGGTGAACCTTCGTTGCACTCCCTCAATAGCAAGAATGTCATTCCTTAGATTAGGAGACCAAAACTGAACGCAATATTCCAGGTGTGGTCTCACCAAGGCCCTGTACAACTGCAGTAAGAGCTCCCTGCTCCTATACTCAAATCCCCTAGCTATGAAGGCCAACATACCATTTGCCGCCTTCACCACCTGCAGTACCTGCATGCCAACTTTCAATGACTGATGTACCATGACACCCAGGTCTCGTTGCACCTCCCCTTTTCCTAATCTGTCACCATTCAGATAATATTCTGCCTTCCTGTTTTTGCCACCAAAGTGGATAACGTCACATTTATCTACAATATACTGCATCTGCCATGCATTTGCCCAATCACCTAACCTGTCCAAGTCACCCTGCAACCTCTTAGCATCCTCCTCACAGCTCACTCTGCCACCCAGCTTAGTGTCGTCTGCAAACTTAGAGATATTGCATTCAATTCCTTTGTCTAAATCATTAATATATATTATAAATAGCTGGGGTCCCAGCAATGAACCTTGCGGTACCCTACTAGTCACTGCCTGCCATTCTGAAAAGGAGCCGTTTATTCCCACTCTTTGCTTCCTGTCTGCCAACCAGTTCTCTATCCACGTCAGTACATTACCCCCAATACCATGTACTTTAATTTTGCACACTAACTTCTTGTGTGGGACCTTGTCAAAAGCCTTGTGAAAGTCCAAATACACCACATCCACTGGTTCTCCCTTGTCCACTCAACTAGTTACATCCTCAAAAAATTCTAGAAGATTTGTCAAGCATGATTTTCCTTTCATAAATCCATGCTGACTTGGACCGATCCTGTCACTACTTTCCAAATGCGCTGCTATTTCATCTTTAATAATTGATTCCAAAGTTTTCCCCACTACCGATGTCAGGCTAACTGGTCTATAATTCCCTGTTTTCTCTCTCCCTTTTTAAAAAGTGGGGTTACATTAGCTACCCTCCAATCCATAGGAACTGATGCAGAGTCGATAGAATGTTGGAAAATGACCACCAATGCATCCACAATTTCTGGGGCCACTTTCTTATGTACTCGGGAATGTAGACTATCACGCCCTGGGGATTTATTGGCCCTCAATCTCATCAATTTCCCTAACACAATTTCCTTACAATAAGGATTTCCTTCAGTACCTCCTTCTCACTAGACCCTCGGTCCCCTGGTATTTCCAGGTTATTTGTGTCTTCCTTAGTGAAGACAGAACCAAAGTATTTGTTCACTTGGTCTGCCATTTCTTTGTTCCCCATTATAAATTCACCTGATTCTGACTGCAAGGGACCTGCATTTGTCTTCACTAATCTTTTTCTCTTCACATATCTATAGAAGCTTTTGCAGTCAGTGTTTGTGTTCCCTGCAAGCTTCTTCTCGTACTCTATTTTCCCCCTCCTAATTAAACCCTTTGTCCTCCTCTGCTGAATTCTAAATTTCTCCCAATCCTCAGGTTTGCTGCTTTTTCTGGCCAATTTATATGCCTCTTCCTTGGATTTAACACTATCCCTAATTTCCCTTGTTAACCACAGTTGAGCCACCTTCCCCGTTTTATTTTTACGCCAGACAGGGATGTACAATTGTTGAAGTTCATCCATGTGACCTTTAAATGTCTGCCATTGCCTATCCACCGTCAACCCTTTAAGTATCATTCGCCAGTCTATCCTGGCCAATTCATGTCTCATACCATCAAAGTTATCTTTCTTTAAGTTCAGGACCCTAGTCTCTGAATTAACTGTGTCACTCTCCATCTTAATGAAGAATTCTACCATATTATGGTCACTCTTCCCCAAGGGGCCTCGCACAACTAGATTGCTAATTAATCATCTCTCATTACACATCACCCAGTCTAGGACGGCCATCCCTCTAGTTGGTTCCTCAACATATTGGTCTAGAAAACCATCCCTTATACACTCCAGAAAATCCTCCTCCACCGTATTGCTTCCAGTTTGGTTAGCCCAATCTATATGTAGATTAAATTCACCCATGATAACTGCTGTACCTTTACTGCATGCATCCCTAATTTCCTGTTTGATGCCATCCCCAACCTCACTACTACTGTTTGGTGGTCTGTACTCAACTCCCACTAGCGTTTTCTGCCCTTTGGTTTTCCGCAGCTCTACCCATACAGATTCCACATCATCCAAGCTAATGTCCTTCATTACAATTGCATAAATCTCTTTAACTAGCAACACTACCCCACCTCCTTTTCCTTTCTGACTATCCTTCCTGAATATTGAATAACCCTGGATGTTGAGTTGCCAGCCTTGATCTCCCTGGAAACATGTCCCCGTAATCCCAATTACATCATATCCGTTAACAGCTATCTGCGCAGTTAATTCGGCCACCTTATTACAAATGCTCCTCGCGTTGAGACACAGAGCCTTCAGGCTTGTTTTTTTAACACTCTTTGTCCTTTTAGAATTATGTTGTAATGTGGCCCTTTTTGATTTTTGCCTTTGATTTCTCTGCCCTCCAGTTTTACATTTCTCCTTTCTACCTTTTGCTTCTGCCCCCATTTTATTTCCCTCTGTCTCCCTGCATAGATTCCCATCCCCCTGCCATATTAGTTTAAACCCTCCACAACAGCACTAGCAAACACTCCCCCTAGGACATTGGTTCCAGTCCTGCCCAGGTGCAGACCGTCTGGTTTGTACTGGTCCCACCTCCCCCAGAACCGGTTCCAATGTCCCAGGAATTTGAATCCCTCCCTCCTGCACCACTCCTCAAGCCACGTATTCGTCTTAGCTATCCTGAAATTCCTACTCTGGCTAGCATGTGGCACTGGTAGCAATCCTGAGATTACTTCCTTTGAGGTCCTACTTTTTAATTTAACTCCTAGCTCCCTAAATTCAGCTTGTAGGACCTCATCCCGTTTTTTTACCTATATCGTTGGTATCTATATGCACCACAACAACTGGCTGTTCACCTTCCCCCTCCAGAATGCCCTGCAGCCGTTTTAAAACATCCTTGACCCTTGCACCAGGGAGGCAACATACCATCCTGGAGTCTAGATTGCGGCCACAGAAACATCTATCTATTCCCCTTACAATAGAATCCCTTATCACTATAGCTCTTCCACTCTTTTTCCTGCCCTCCTATGCCATGAACTTGGCTGCTGCTGCCTTCCCCTGATGAGCCATCTCCCTCAACAGTATCCAAAGTGGTATATCTGTTTTGGAAGGAGATGACCGCAGGGGACCCCTGCACTACCTGCCTTCCACTGCTCTGCCTGATGGTCAGCCATTCCTTATCTGCCTTTGTAACCTTTACCTGCGGTGTGACCAACTCACTAAATGTGCTATTCACGACATCCTCAGCATTGCAGATGCTCCAGAGTGAATCCATGCGCAGCTCCAGTGCCGTAATGCGGTCTGACAGGAGCTGTAGCTGGATACACTTCCTGCACATGTAGTTGTCAGGGAAGTGTCCCTGATTTCCCACATAGCACAGGAGGAGCATGACATGGGTCTGGGCTCTCCTGCCATGACTTAACCCTTAAATTAACTTACTTTGGCAACAATGCCAAAGGTTTCTTACTGATAAGAAAAGAAAAAGAAAAAGATAAAATATTCACCAATCCATCAGCTAATCACTTGGTATGCGGCTCGATGTCAAATTTATTTGTTTAGTCTTCAAACTCTCCTGTGAAACGCTTTGGGATGTTTCACTACGTTAAAGGCGCTATATAAATACAAGTTGTTGTTGTTGCAGGAACATGAGTTCAAATCACTCTGTGACATTTTGAAAATTTGAATTCAATTAAAATAAACATATCTGGAAATAAAGCGGTCGTATTACTAAAAGTAACCATGAAGCTGTCAGATTGTACTAATACCTCAGGGATTCAGCAATCTCTCTTCAGAGAAGGTAAGCTGCTGTATTTACCCGATTTGGCCAATAGTGATTCCAGTCCTAAACCAATAGGCGTGACTGTTAACTTCCCATGGATGTGGCCTATCGAGAGCCTCAGTTATATCAAGCTGCTCCCACCTTGTCCTGAGCAATAAATGCTGGTCTTGCTCGCAACGCCCAAACCGTGAGATTGAATAGATGAATAAAGCAATTGGCATCACCGAGACATGGCTCCAGGGTGACCAAGGCTGGGAACTCAACATCCAGGGGTATTCAACATTTAGGAAAGATAGACAGAAAGGAAAAGGAAGTGGGGTGGCGTTACTGGTTAAAGAGGAAATTAATGCAATGGTAAGAAAGGACATTGGCTTGGATGATGTAGAATCTGTATGGCTGGAGCTACGGAATACCAAGGGGCAGAATACGCTAGTGGGAGTTGTGTACAGACCACCAAACAGTAGTAGTAAGATTGGGGACAGCATCAAACAAGAAATTAGGGATGCATGCAATAAAGGTACAGCAGTTATCATGGGTGACTTTAATCTACATATAGATTGGGCTAACCAAACTGGTAGCAGTGCGGTGGAGGAGGATTTCCTGGAGTGTATTAGGGATGGTTTTCAAGACCAATATGTCGAGGAACCAACTAGAGAGCTGGCCATCCTAGACTGAGAAAGGACTAATTAGCAACCTTGTTGTGCGAGGCCCCTTGGGGAAGAGTGACCATAACATGGTAGAATTCTTTATTAAAATGGAGAGTGACATAGCTAATTCAGAAACTAGGGTCCTGAACTTAAGGAAAGGTAACTTCGATGGTTTGAGGCGTGAATTGGCTGGAATAGACTGGCAAATGATACTTAAAGGGTTGACAGTGGATAGGCAATGGCAAACATTTAAAGATCACGTGGATGAACTTCAGCAATTGTACATTCCTGTCTGGTGTAAAAATAAAACAGGGAAGGTGGCTCAACCGTGGCTAACAAGGGAAATTAAGGATAGTGTTAAATCCAAGGAAGAGGCATATAAGTTGGCCAGAAAAAGCAACTGTCATGTATTCAATGATCATTGTAACCCATGTATAAACTGACCTAAGTTGTACACCTTGAGAACATTGACCACAAGGGGTGAACTTGTGGGAGACACTCCTAACCTGGATTTTCAGGTATAAAAGGGGAAGCTCCACCCACCTTCATCACTTGAGGTCTTGATAATAAAGGTAACTGGTCACAGAGTGACCTTCTCTCAAGTATGGGCCTCGTGTGCATTTATACTGTACAGTAAGGACATATAATTGGCGACGAGAAACTGGGATTTAAACCATGCGACCATAGCCACTAGCAGCACAGAAGAGAGGTATTGTGTTGGTGATGATTGGGACAACTTTATTGAGAGACTACAGCAAAGTTTTGTCACTAAGGAATGGTTGGCACAAGATTCGGCTGACAAACGCAGGGCTCATCTGACGGTTTGTGGATCCAGAATGTACTCCCTGATGAAGGACCTTCTAGCGCCGGAGAAGCCGGCGGACAAGACGTTCGAAGAGCTCAGTAAGTTGATCGGGGAACACCTCAAACCGGTGAGCAGCATGCACACACACCGGCAGCGAGAAGGGCAAAGTGTTCCAGACTTCGTGGCAGATCTCCGGCGACTGGCGAGCCTATGTAAGTTCCCAGATGCATGCAGAGCGGAGATGCTGTGAGACATTTTTTATTGAGGGCATCGGGCACACTGGGGTTTTCAGGAAACTGATTGAGACCAAAGACTTGACCTTGGAAGCGGCGGCTCTGATAGCCCAGACATTTATCTCAGGGGAGGAAGAGACCAGAATGATGTATGACAAAAATCTTGGCTCAAATGCAGCAACCGACCAGGAAGTCAACATTGTTAACGTGGCACACAGTTCTCTAGGCAGACAAGAGCAATTGGACATGCCCCAGCATGTAGTCAAACCCAAAGGGGGAATTCAACAGAGACAATGGCTAGCTGAACGGCGATTCATGCCATCGCGATGGACAATGCGGCCAGTAATGGGGCCATCAACACCTATTATTGGACAATTACAGAGACAGTCAGAGACGATCAACTGGTAATGGACCTTTTTTTTCCAACAACGGGGCCTCCAGCTCATGCTGGATGTGTGGAGGCAAACACCCAGCCAGAGCTTGCAGGTATCAACAATATACCTGCAGAAACTGCAACGTCAGTGGTCACTTGGTGCGTATGTGCAGGAAGCCTGCAGCCAGATTGATGTACAAGGAGGACGGGCCCGATGTAAGCCCGACGAAGCCAAATGAATACTGGGGGAAATCGCTGGAAGCTGAAGTTCAGCGAGTTCATATGGAGCACATATACAATTCATATACCAGGACGCCACCAATAATGATGAAAGTGCTCCTCAATGGCATCCCAGTATTAATGGAGCTAGACATGGGGGCCAGCCAGTCTCTGATGAGTATCAAACAGTTCAATAGGTTGTGGGTGTCCAAGGCCAGGAGGCCAAAATTATTGCCGATTGACGCACAGCTATGGACATATACAAAGGAGATAATTCCGGTGCTAGGCAGCGCCACGGTAGTTGTGACCCACAAAGATTCGGAGAACAGGTTGCAAGTCTGGATTGTCCCGGGGGACAGTCCCGCACTACTGGGGCGGAGTTGGCTTACTGTCATGAACTGGAAATGGGGCGATGTCAATACAATTTCCTCTGTGGAGCGAGTATCATGCTCACAGGTCCTGGACAAATTTGACTCATTATTTCAACCCGGCATCGGCACTTTCATGGGGGCCAAGATAGTGATTCACATAAACCCAGACGCCAGGCCAGTACACCACAAGGCCAGAGCGGTGCTGTACGTGATGCGGGAAAAGATAGAAGGCGAATTGGACCGCCTGCTGAGGGAAGGTATCATCTCGCCAGTCGAATTCAGTGACTGGGCGAGCCCGATCGTGCCAGTGCTCAAGGCGGATGGGTCGGTCAGGATATGTGGCGATTACGAGGCCACCATCAATCGGGTGTCACTCCAAGACCAGTACCCGCTATTGAGAGTGGAGGACCTCTTTGCGACGCTATCCGGTGGCAAACTTTTTTCAAAATTGGACCTGACCTCAGCTTACATGACCCAGGAGCTGGCGAGTGAGTCGAAGAAGCTGACCACCATCACGACACACAGGGGGTTGTTTGAGTATAACAGATGTCCGTTCGGGATTCGTTCGGCCGCCGCGATCTTTCAGCGAAATATGGAAAGCCTCCTCAAGTCGATTCCAAGGACAGTGGTTTTTCAAGACGACATCCTCATCACAGGTCGTGATACTGACGAACACCTCCACAACCTGCAGGAGGTGCTACGCAGACTGGATCGGATAGGGCTACAACTGAAAAAGGCAAAGTGCGTCTTCTTAGCTCCAGAGGTAGAATTCCTGGGGAAGAGGGTAGCAGCAGACGGGATCAGACCTACTGCGTGCAAAACGGAAGTGATCCAGAGAGCACCCAGACCCTGTAACATGACGGAGCTGCGTTCGTTCCTGGGGCTCCTGAACTATTTTGGTAACTTTCTTCCCAAATTGAGCACGCTGTTAGAGCCGCTACACGTGCTCCTACGCAAAGGTCGCGATTGAGTTGTATACAGGACAGTGTGTTATATACAGGACAGTGTGTTAGAAACAGTAGGTTATATACAGGGCAGTGTGTTATATACAGGACAGTGTGTTATACACAGTGTGTTATATACAGGGCAGCGTGTTATATACAGGGCAGTCTGTTATATACAGTCTGTTATATACAGGGCAGTGTGTTATATACAGGGCAGTGTGTTATATACAGGGCAGTGTGTTATATACAGAGCAGTGTGTTATATACATCGTGTTACATACAGGGCAGTATGTTATATACAGGGCAATGTGTTATATACAGTGTGTCATATACAGGGCAGTGTGGTATATATAGGGCAGTGTGTAATATACAGTGTTTTATATACAGGGCAGTGTGTTATATACAGTGTGTTATATACAGTGTGTTATATAGAGGGCAGTGTGTTATATACAGTGTGTTATATACAGGGCAGTGTGTATATACAGGGCAGTGTGTTATATACAGTGTGTTATATACAGGGCAGTGTGTTATATACAGTGTCATATATAGGGCAGTGTGTTATATACAGGGCAGTGTGTTATATATCGGACAGTGTGTTATATACAGGGCAATGTGTTATATACGAGACATTGTGTTATATACAAGACATTGTGTTATATAGAGGGCAGTGTGTTATATACAGGGCAGTGTGTTATATACTGTGTGTTATATACAGGACAGTGTGTTATATACATGACAGTGTGTTCTATACAGTGTGTTATATAAAGGGCAGTGTGTTATATACAAGTCACTGTGTTATATACCGGACAGTGTGTTATATACCGGACAGTGTGTTATATACCGGACAGTGTGTTATATACAGGGCAGTGTGTTATATACAGTGTGTTATAAACAGGGCAGTGTGTTATGTACAGGACAGTGGTTTATATACAGGGCAGTGTGTTGTATACAGGACAGTGTGTTATATACAGGACAGTGTGTTATACACAGTGTGTTATATACAGGGCAGTGTGGTATATATATAGGGCAGTGTGTAATATACAGTATGTTATTTACAGGGCTGTGTGTTATATACAGGACAGTGTGCTCTATACAGTTCAGTGTGTTATATACAGGACAGCGTGTTATATACAGGGCAGTGTGTTATATACAGTGTGTTATATACAGGAGAGTGTGTTATATACAGTGTATTATATACAGGACTGTCTGTTATATACAAGACATTGTGTTATATAGGACAGTGTGTTATGTACAGGACAGTGTGTGAAATACAGGGCTGTGTTTTATATACAGGACAGTGTGTTATGTACAGTGTGTTATATACAGGACAGTGTGTTATATTCAGGACAGTGTGTTATATACAGGGCAGTGTGTTATATACAGGACATTGTGTTATATACAGGACAATGTGTTATATACACCACAGTGTGTTATATACAGTGTGTTATATACAGGAGAGTTTGTTACATACAGTGTGTTATATACAGGACCGTGTATTATATACAGTGTGTTATACACAGGACAGTGTGTTATATACAGGACAGTGTTTTTTTATATACAGTGTGTTATATACAGGGAAGTGTGTTATATACAGGACAGTCTGTTATATACAGTGTGTTATATACAGCAGAGTGTGTTATATACAGTATGTTATATACAGGACAGTATTATATACAGTGTGTTATATAAAGGGCAGTGTGTTATACACAGGGCAGTGTGTTATATACAGTGTGTTATATGCAGGACAGTGTGTTATATACAGTGTGTTATATACAGTATGTTATATACAGGGAAGTGTGTTATATACAGGGCAGTCTGTTATATACTGTGTGTTATATACAGGACAGTGTGTTATATACAGTGTGTTATATACACGAGAGTGTGTTATATACAGTGTGTTATATACAGGACCGTGTATTATATACAGTGTGTTATACACAAGACAGTGTGTTCTATACAGGACAGTGTGTTATATACAGGACAGTGTGTTATACACAGTGTGTTATATACAGGGCAGTGTGTTATACACAGGACAGTGTGTTCTATACAGGACAGTGTGTTATATACAGGACAGTGTGTTATACACAGTGTGTTATCAACAGGAGTGTGTTATACACGGGGCAGTGTGTTATATACAGTGTGTTATTCACAGGACAGTGTGTTATTTACAAGAGAGTGTGTTATGCACAGGACAGTGTGTTATATACATTGTTTTATATACAGGAGAGTGTGTTATATACAGAGTGTTATATACAGTACAGTGTGTTATATACAGTGTGTTGTATACAGTTTGTTATATACAGGACAGTGTGTTATATACAGTGTGTTATATACAGGGCAGTGTGTTATGTACAGGACAGTGTGTTATATACAGGACAGTGTGTTATATACAGGACAGTGTGTTATATACAGGGCAGCGTGTTATATACAGGGCAGTCTGTTATATACAGTGTGTTATATACAGGGCAATGTGTTATATACAGAGCAGTGTGTTATATACATTGTGTTATATACAGGGCAGTGTGTGAAATACAGGGCAATGTGTTATATACAGTGTGTTATATACAGGGCAGAGTGGTATATATTGGGCAGTGTGTAATATACAGTGTGTTCTTTACAGGGCTGTGTGTTATATACAAGGCAGTATGTGAGATGCAGTGTGTTATATACAGGACAGTGTGTTCTATACAGTTCAGTGTGTTATATACAGGGCCGTCTGTTATAAACAGGGCAGTGTGTTATATACAGAACAGTGTCTTATATACAGTACAGTGTGTTATATACGGTGTGTTATATAAAGGGCAGTGTGGTATATATAGGGCAGTGTGTAATATACAGTGTGTTATTTACAGGGCTGTGTGTTATATACAGGACAGTGTGTTATATACAGGACAGTGTGTTATATACAGGGCAGTGTGTTATATACAGTGTGTTATATACAGGAGAGTGTGTTATATACAGGGCAGTGTGTTATACACAGGGCAGTGTGTTATATACAGGGCAGCATGTTATATACAGGATAGTGTGTTATACACAGGACAGTGTGTTATCTACAGGAGTGTGTTATACACGGGGCAGTGTGCTATATACAGTGTGTTATTCACAGGACAGTGTGTTATTTACAAGAGAGTGTGTTATACACAGGACAGTGTGTTATATACAGTGTGTTATATACAGGAGAGTGTGTTATATACAGGAGAGTGTGTTATATACAGAGTGTTATATACAGGGCTGTGTGTTATATACAGGGCAGTGTGTTATATACAGTGTGTTGTATACAGTTTGTTATATACAGGACAGTGTGTTATATACAGTGTGTTATATACAGGGCAGTGTGTTATACACAGGGCAGTGTGTTATATACAGGGCAGCATGTTATATACAGGATAGTGTGTTATACACAGAACAGTGTGTTATCTACACAAGTGTGTTATACACGGGGCAGTGTGTTATATACAATGTGTTATTCACAGGACAGTGTGTTATTTACAAGAGAGTGTGTTATACACAGGACAGTGTGTTAAATACAGTGTGTTATATACAGGTGAGTGTATTATATACAGAGTGTTATATACAGGGCTGTGCGTTATATACAGGGCAGTGTGTTGTATACAGTGTGTTGTATACAGTTTGTTATATACAGGACAGTGTGTTATATACAGTGTGTTATATACAGCACAGTGTGTTATATACAGGGCAGTGTGTTATATACAGGACAGTGTGTTATATACAGAGTGTTATATACAGTGTGATATATACAGGACAGTGTGTTATATACAGGGCAGTGTGTTATATACAAGGCAGTGTTTTATATACAGGGCAGTGTGTTATATACAAGACATTGTGTTATATACAGGGCAGTGTGTTATATACTGTGTGTTATATACAGGACAGTGTGTTATATACATGACAGTGTGTTATATACAGTGTGTTATATAAAGGGCAGTGTGTTATATACAGTGTGTTATATACAGGGCAGTGTGTTATATACAGGGCAGTGTGTTATGTACAGAACAGTGTGTTATGTACAGGACAGTGTGTTATGTACAGGACAGTGTGTTATGTACAGGACAGTGTGTTATGTACAGGACAGTGTGTTATATACAGGGCTGCGTGTTATATACAGGGCAGTCTGTTATATACAGTGTGTTATATACAGGGCAGTGTGTATATACAAGGAGGTGTTATATACAGTGTGTTATATACAGGGCAGTGTGTTATATACAGTGTCATATATAGGGCAGTGTGTTATATACAGGGAAGTGTGTTATATACAGGGCAGTGTGTTATATACAGGGCAATGTGTTATATACAGGGCTGTGTGTTATATACAAGACATTGTGTTATATACAGGGCAGTGTGTTATATACTGTGTGTTATATACAGGATAGTGTGTTATATACATGACAGTGTGTTATATACAGTGTGTTATATAAAGGGCAGTGTGTTATATACAGTGTGTTATATACAGGGCAGTGTGTTATATACAGGGCAGTGTGTTATGTACAGGACAGTGTGTTATGTACAGGACAGTGTGTTATGTACAGGACAGTGCGTTATGTACAGGACAGTGTGTTATGTACAGGACAGTGTGTTATGTACAGGACAGTGTGTTATATACAGGGCAGCGTGTTATATACAGGGCAGTCTGTTATATACAGTGTGTTATATACAGGGCAGTGTGTTATATACAGCGCTGTATGTTAGATACAGGGCAATGTGTTATATACAGAGCAGTGTGTTATATACATTGTGTTATATACAGGGCAGTGTGTGAAATACAGGGCAATGTGTTATATACAGTGTGTTATATACAGGGCAGTGTGTTATATACAAGGCAGTATGTGAGATGCAGTGTGTTATATACAGGACAGTGTGTTCTATACAGGACAGTGTGTTATATACAGGGCCGTCTGTTATAAACAGGGCAGTGTGTTATATACAGGACAGTGTCTTATATACAGGATAGTGTGTTATATACGGTGTGTTATATAAAGGGCAGTGTGGTATATATAGGGCAGTGTGTAATATACAGTGTGTTATTTACAGGGCTGTGTGTTATATACAGGACAGTGTGTTATATACAGGGCAGTGTGTTATATACAGTGTGTTATATACAGGAGAGTGTGTTATATACAGTGTATTATATACAGGACTGTCTGTTATATACAGTGTGTTATATACAGGACATTGTGTTATAGACAGGGCAGTCTGTTATATACAGTGTGTTATATACAGGAGAGTGTGTTATATACAGGGCAGTGTGTTATACACAGGGCAGTGTGTTATATACAGGGCAGCATGTTATATACAGGATAGTGTGTTATACACAGGACAGTGTGTTATATATAAGGCAGTGTGTTATGTACAGGCCAGTGTGTTATATACAGGGCAGTGTGTTATCTACAGGACAGTGTGTTATATACAGGACAGTGTGTTATATACAGGACAGTGTGTTATATACAGGGCAGTTTGTTATATTCAGGACAGTTTGTTATATACAGGACAGTGTGTTATATACAGGGCAGTGTGTTATAATCAGGACAGTTTGTTATATACAGGCCAGTGTGTTATATACAGTGTGTTATATACAGGGCAGTGTGTTATATACAGGACAGTGTGTTGAATACAGGGCAGTGTGTTTTATACAGGACCGGGTGTTATATATAGGACAGTGTGTTATATACAGAGCAGTGTGTTATATACAGTGTGTTATTTACAGTGTGTTATATACAGGACAGTGTGTTATATACAGGGCAGTGTGTTATATACAGGGCAGTGTGTTATATACAGGGCAGTGTGTTATATACAGGACAGTGTGTTAAATACAGGGCAGTGTGTTATATACAGGGCAGTGTGTTATATACAGGGCAGTCTGTTGTATACAGTGTGTTATATACAGTGTGTAATATACATGGCAGTTTGTTATACACAGGACAGTGTATTATATACAGTGTCTTATATACAGGGCAGTGTGTTATATACAGGGCAGTGCGTTATATACAGGACAGTGTGTTATATACAGGGCCGTGTGTTATATACAGGGCAGTGTGTTATATACAGGACAGTGTGTTAAATACAGGGCAGTGTGTTATATACAGGGCAGTTTGTTATATACAGTGTGTTATATACAGTGTGTTATATACAGTGCAGTTTGTTATACACAGGACAGTGTGTTATATACAATGTGTTATATACAGGGCAGTGTGTTATATACAGAGCAGTGTGTTATGTACAGGCCAGTGTGTTTTATACAGAGTGTTATATACAGGACAGTGTGTTATATACAGGACAGTGTGTTATATACAGGACAGTGTTTTATATACAGGGCTGTGTGTTACATACAGGGCAATGTGTTATTTACAGTGTGTGATATTCATGGCAGTGTGTTATATACATTGTGTTATATATAGGACAGTGTGTTATATACAGGGCAGTGTGTGAAATACAGGGCTGTGTTTTATATACAGGATAGTGTGTTATGTACAGTGTGTTAAATACAGGACAGTGTGTTATATTCAGGACAGTGTGTTATATACAGGGCAGTGTGTTATATACAGGACATTGTGTTATATATAGGACAATGTGTTATATACACCACAGTGTGTTATATACAGTGTGTTATATACAGGAGAGTGTGTTATATACAGTGTGTTATATACAGGACCGTATATTATATACAGTGTGTTATACACAGGACAGTGTGTTATATACAGGACAGTGTGTTATATACAGGGAAGTGTGTTATATACAGGACAGTCTGTTATATACAGTGTGTTATATACAGCAGAGTGTGTTATATACAGTATGTTATATACAGGACAGTGTATTATATACAGTGTGTTATATAAAGGGCAGTGTGTTATACACAGGGCAGTGTGTTATACACAGTGTGTTATATACAGTATGTTATATACAGGGAAGTGTGTTATATACAGGGCAGTCTGTTATATACTGTGTGTTATATACAGGACAGTGTGTTATATACAGTGTGTTATATACAGGCCAGTGTGTTTTATACAGAGTGTTATATACAGGACAGTGTGTTATAGACAGGACAGTGTGTTATATACAGGACAGTGTTTTATATACAGGGTTGTGTGTTACATACAGGGCAGTGAGTTATATACAGTGTGTGATAATCATGGCAGTGTGTTATATACAGTGTGTGATATTCATGGCAGTGTGTTATATACATTGTGTTATATATAGGACAGTGTGTTATGTACAGGACAGTGTGTGAAATACAGGGCTGTGTTTTATATACAGGACAGTGTGTTATGTACAGTGTGTTATATACAGGACATTGTGTTATATACAGGACAATGTGTTATATACACCACAGTGTGTTATATACAGGACAGTGTGTTATATGCAGGATAGTGTGTTAAATACAGTGTGTTATATACAGGACAGTGTGTTATATACAGGGCAGTGTGTTATAAATAGGACAGTGAGTTATATACAGGACAGTGTGTTATATACAGGACAGCGTGTTATACACAGTGTGTTATATACAGGGCAGTGTGTTATATGCAGGGCAGTCTGTTGTACACAGTATGTTATATACAGTGTGTTATATACAGGGCAGTGTGTTATTATACAGAGCAGTGTGTTATATACAGGGCAATGTGTTTTTTGCAGAGTGTTATATACAGGACAGTGTGTTATATACAGGACAGTGTGTTATATACAGGACAGTGTGTTAAATACAGGGCAGTGTGTTATATACAGGGCCGTTTGTTATATACAGTGTGTTATATACAGTGTGTTATATACAGGGCAGTATGTTATACACAGGACTGTGTGTTATATACAAGGTGTTACATACAGGGCAGTGTGCGATATTCAGGACAGTGTGTTATATACAGGGCAGTGTGTTATTTACAGTGTGTGATATTCATGGCAGTGTGTTGTATACAGTGTGTGATATTCATGGCAGTGTGTTATATACATTGTGTTATATATAGGACAGTGTGTTATGTACAGGACAGTGTGTGAAATACAGGGCTGTGTTTTATATACAGGACAGTGTGTTATATGCAGGACAGTGTGTTATATACACCACAGTATGTTATATACAGGGCAGTGTGTTATATGCAGGATAGTGTATTAAATACAGTGTGTTATATACAGGACAGTGTGTTATATACAGGGCAGTGTGTTATATACAGGACAGTGAGTTATATACAGGACAGTGTGTTTATATACAGGACAGCGTGTTATACACAGTGTGTTATATACAGGGCAGTGTGTTAAATACAGGGCAGTGTGTTATATACAGGGTGTTATATACAGTGTGTTATATACAGGGCAGTTTGTTATCCACAGGACTGTGTGTTATATACAGCGTGTTATATACAGGGCAGTATGATATATACAGGGCAGTGTGTTATATACAGGGCAGTGTGTTATGTACAGGCCAGTGTGTTATATACAGGGCAGTGCATTATATACAGGGCAGTGTGTTATATACAGAGTGTTATTTACATAGCAGTGTGTTATATACAGGACAGTGTGTTAGAAACAGTGTGTTATATGCAGAGCAGTGTGATATATACGGGGTAGTGTTTTATATACGGGGCAGTGTGTTATATACAGGACAGTGTGTTATATACAGTGTGTTATATACAGGACAGTGTGTTATATACAGGGCAATGTGTTATATACAGGGCAGTGTGTTATATGCAGTGTGTTACATGCAGTACAGTGTGTTATATACAGCACAGTGTGTTATATACAGGGCAGTGTGGTATATACATTGCAGGGTGTTATATACAGTGTGTTATGTACAGAGCAGTTGGTGATACACAGGGCAGTGTGTTATATACAGGACAATGTGTTATATACACCACAGTGTGTTATATACAGGGCAGTGTGTTATATGCAGGATAGTGTGTTAAATACAGTGTGTTATATACAGGACAGTGTGTTATATACAGGGCAGTGTGTTATAAATAGGACAGTGAGTTATATACAGGACAGTGTGTTATATACAGGACAGCGTGTTATACACAGTGTGTTATATACAGGGCAATGTGTTATGTACAGTGCAGTCTGTTATATACAGTGTGTTATATACAGTGTGTTATATATAGGGCAGTTTGTTATACACAGGACTGTGTGTTATATACAGCGTGTTATATGCAGGGCAGCGTGTTATATGCAGGGCAGTGTGTTATATACAGGACAGTGTATTATATACAGTGTGTTATATAAAGGGCAGTGTGTTATACACAGGGCAGTGTGTTATACACAGTGTGTTATATACAGTATGTTATATACAGGGAAGTGTGTTATATACAGGGCAGTCTGTTATATACTGTGTGTTATATACAGGACAGTGTGTTATATACAGTGTGTTATATACAGGCCAGTGTGTTTTATACAGAGTGTTATATACAGGACAGTGTGTTATAGACAGGACAGTGTGTTATATACAGGACAGTGTTTTATATACAGGGTTGTGTGTTACATACAGGGCAGTGAGTTATATACAGTGTGTGATAATCATGGCAGTGTGTTATATACAGTGTGTGATATTCATGGCAGTGTGTTATATACATTGTGTTATATATAGGACAGTGTGTTATGTACAGGACAGTGTGTGAAATACAGGGCTGTGTTTTATATACAGGACAGTGTGTTATGTACAGTGTGTTATATACAGGACATTGTGTTATATACAGGACAATGTGTTATATACACCACAGTGTGTTATATACAGGACAGTGTGTTATATGCAGGATAGTGTGTTAAATACAGTGTGTTATATACAGGACAGTGTGTTATATACAGGGCAGTGTGTTATAAATAGGACAGTGAGTTATATACAGGACAGTGTGTTATATACAGGACAGCGTGTTATACACAGTGTGTTATATACAGGGCAGTGTGTTATATGCAGGGCAGTCTGTTGTACACAGTATGTTATATACAGTGTGTTATATACAGGGCAGTGTGTTATTATACAGAGCAGTGTGTTATATACAGGGCAATGTGTTTTTTGCAGAGTGTTATATACAGGACAGTGTGTTATATACAGGACAGTGTGTTATATACAGGACAGTGTGTTAAATACAGGGCAGTGTGTTATATACAGGGCCGTTTGTTATATACAGTGTGTTATATACAGTGTGTTATATACAGGGCAGTATGTTATACACAGGACTGTGTGTTATATACAAGGTGTTATATACAGGGCAGTGTGCGATATTCAGGACAGTGTGTTATATACAGGGCAGTGTGTTATTTACAGTGTGTGATATTCATGGCAGTGTGTTGTATACAGTGTGTGATATTCATGGCAGTGTGTTATATACATTGTGTTATATATAGGACAGTGTGTTATGTACAGGACAGTGTGTGAAATACAGGGCTGTGTTTTATATACAGGACAGTGTGTTATATGCAGGACAGTGTGTTATATACACCACAGTATGTTATATACAGGGCAGTGTGTTATATGCAGGATAGTGTATTAAATACAGTGTGTTATATACAGGACAGTGTGTTATATACAGGGCAGTGTGTTATATACAGGACAGTGAGTTATATACAGGACAGTGTGTTTATATACAGGACAGCGTGTTATACACAGTGTGTTATATACAGGGCAGTGTGTTAAATACAGGGCAGTGTGTTATATACAGGGTGTTATATACAGTGTGTTATATACAGGGCAGTTTGTTATCCACAGGACTGTGTGTTATATACAGCGTGTTATATACAGGGCAGTATGATATATACAGGGCAGTGTGTTATATACAGGGCAGTGTGTTATGTACAGGCCAGTGTGTTATATACAGGGCAGTGCATTATATACAGGGCAGTGTGTTATATACAGAGTGTTATTTACATAGCAGTGTGTTATATACAGGACAGTGTGTTAGAAACAGTGTGTTATATGCAGAGCAGTGTGATATATACGGGGTAGTGTTTTATATACGGGGCAGTGTGTTATATACAGGACAGTGTGTTATATACAGTGTGTTATATACAGGACAGTGTGTTATATACAGGGCAATGTGTTATATACAGGGCAGTGTGTTATATGCAGTACAGTGTGTTATATACAGCACAGTGTGTTATATACAGGGCAGTGTGGTATATACATTGCAGGGTGTTATATACAGTGTGTTATGTACAGAGCAGTTGGTGATACACAGGGCAGTGTGTTATATACAGGACAATGTGTTATATACACCACAGTGTGTTATATACAGGGCAGTGTGTTATATGCAGGATAGTGTGTTAAATACAGTGTGTTATATACAGGACAGTGTGTTATATACAGGGCAGTGTGTTATAAATAGGACAGTGAGTTATATACAGGACAGTGTGTTATATACAGGACAGCGTGTTATACACAGTGTGTTATATACAGGGCAATGTGTTATGTACAGTGCAGTCTGTTATATACAGTGTGTTATATACAGTGTGTTATATATAGGGCAGTTTGTTATACACAGGACTGTGTGTTATATACAGCGTGTTATATGCAGGGCAGCGTGTTATATGCAGGGCAGTGTGTTATATACAGGACAGTGTGTTATATACAGGGCAGTGTGTTATATACAGGACAGTGAGTTATATACAGGACAGTGTGTTTATATACAGGACAGCGTGTTATACACAGTGTGTTATATACAGGGCAGTGTGTTAAATACAGGGCAGTGTGTTATACACAGGACAGTGTGTTATATACAAGGTGTTATATACAGGGCAGTGTGTGATATTCAGGACAGTGTGTTATATACAGGGCAGTGTGTTATTTACAGTGTGTGATATTCATGGCAGTGTGTTATATACAGTGTGTGATATTCATGCCAGTGTGTTATATACATTGTGTTATATATAGGACAGTGTGTTATGTACAGGACAGTGTGTGAAATACAGGGCTGTGTTTTATATACAGGACAGTGTGTTATATACAGGACAGTGTGTTATATACACCACAGTATGTTATATACAGGGCAGTGTGTTATATGCAGGATAGTGTGTTAAATACAGTGTGTTATATACAGGACAGTGTGTTATATACAGGGCAGTGTGTTATATACAGGACAGTGAGTTATATACAGGACAGTGTGTTATATACAGGACAGCGTGTTATACACAGTGTGTTATATACAGGGCAGTGTGTTATATGCAGGATAGTGTGTTAAATACAGTGTGTTATATACAGGACAGTATGTTATATACAGGGCAATGTGTTATAAATAGGACAGTGAGTTATATACAGGACAGTGTGTTATATACAAGACAGCGTGTTATACACAGTGTGTTATATACAGGGCAGTGTGTTATGTACAGTGCAGTCTGTTATATACAGTGTGTTATATACAGTGTGTTATATATAGGGCAGTTTGTTATACACAGGACTGTGTGTTATATACAGCGTGTTATATGCAGGGCAGTGTGTTATATACAGGGCAGTGTGTTATATACAGGCCAGTGTGTTATATACAGGGCAGTGTATTATATACAGGGCAGTGTGTTATATACAGAGTGTTATATACAGGGCAGTGTGTTATATACAGGGCAGTGTGTTATATACAGTGTGTTATATACAGTGTGTTATAGACAGGGCAGTTTGTTATACACAGGACAGTGTGTTATATACAGTGTGTTATATACAGGGCAGTGTATTATATACAGGGAAGTGTGTTATGTGGAGGCCAATGTGTTATATACAGGGCAGTGTGTTATATACAGGGCAGTGTGTTATATACAGAGTGTTATTTACAGAGCAGTGTGTTATATACAGGACAGTGTGTTAGAAACAGTGTGTTATATGCAGAGCAGTGTGATATATACGGGGTAGTTTTTTATATACGGGGCAGTGTGTTATATACAGGACAGTGTGTTATATACAGGACAGTGTGTTATATACAGGGCAATGTGTTATATACAGGGCAGTGTGTTATATGCAGTGTGTTACATGCAGTACAGTGTGTTATATACAGCACAGTGTGTTATATACAGGGCAGTGTGGTATATACATTGCAGGGTGTTATATACAATGTGTTATGTACAGAGCAGTTGGTTATACACAGGGCAGTGTGTTATATGCAGGACAGTGTGTTATATACAGTGTGATATATACAGGACAGTGTGTTATATACAGGGCAGTGTGTTATATACAGGGCAGTGTGTTATATACAGGGTGTTATATACAGTGTGTTATATACAGGGCAGTTTGTTATCCACAGGACTGTGTGTTATATACAGTGTGTTATATACAGGGCAGTGTGTTATATACAGGGCAGTGTGTTATGTACAGGCCAGTGTGTTATATACAGGGCAGTGTATTATATACAGGGCACTGTGTTATATACAGAGTGTTATATACAGGGCACTGTGTTATATACAGGGCAGTGTGTTATATACAGTGTGTTATATACAGTGTGTTATATGCAGTGTTTTATAGACAGGGCAGTTTGTTATACACAGGACAGTGTGTTATATACAGGGCAGTGTGTTATATACAGAGTGTTATTTACAGGGCAGTGTGTTATATACAGGACAGTGTGTTAGAAACAGTGTGTTATATGCAGAGCAGTGTGATATATACGGGGTAGTGTTTTATATACGGGGCAGTTTGTTATATACAGTGTGTTATATACAGGGCAGTGTGTTATATACAGGGCGATGTGTTATATAGAGGGCAGTGTGTTATATACAGAGTGTTATATACACGGCAGTGTATTATATACAGGACAGTGTGTTATATACAGAGCAGTGTGTTATATTCAGGACAGTTTGTTATATACAGGGCAGTGTGTTATATACAGGGCGATGTGTTATATAGAGGGCAGTGTGTTATATACAGAGTGTTATATACACGGCAGTGTATTATATACAGGGCAGTGTGTTATATACAGGGCAGTGTATTCTGTACGGGACAGTTTGTCATATACAGGGCAGTGTGTTATATACAGGGCAGTGTGTTATATACAGGGTAGTGTGTTATATACAGTGTGTTAAATACAGGGCAGTGTGTTCTATACAGTGTGTTATGTACAGGGCAGTGTGTTATATACAGTGTGTTATATCCAGGACAGTGTGTTATATCCAGGACAGTGTGTTAAATACAGGGCAATGTTTTCTATACAGTGTGTTATATACAGGGCAGTGTGTTATATACAGTGTGTTATATACAGGGCAGTCTGTTATATACAGTGTGTTATATACAGTGTGTTATATACAGGGCAGTGAGTTATATACAGTGCAGTGCGTTATATACAGGACAGTGTGTTATGTACAGTGTGTTATATACAGGGCAGTGTGTTATATACAGTGTGTTATATCCAGGGCAGTGTGTTAAATACAGGGCAGTGTGTTTTATACAGTGTGTTATATACAGGGCAGTGTGTTATATACAGTGTGTTATATACAGGGCAGTCAGTTATATACAGGGCAGTGCGTTATATACAGGACAGTGTGTTATATACAGTGCATTATATATATGGCAGTGTGTTATATACAGGACAGTGTGTTAAATACAGTGTGTTATATACAGGGCAGTGTGTTATATATAGGGCAGCATGTTATATACAGGACAGGGTGTTATATACAGCGCAGTGTGTTATATACAGGGTATTATATCGAGGACAGGGTGTTATATGCAGGGCACTGTGTTATATACAGGATAGTGTGTTTTATACAGTGTGTTATTTACAGGGCAGTGTGTTATATACAGGGCAGTGTGTTATATACGGGGCAGTCTGTTATATACAGGGCAGAGTGTTATATGCAGGATAGTCTGTTAAATACAGTGTGTTATATACAGGACAGTATGTTATATACAGGGCAATGTGTTATAAATAGGACAGTGAGTTATATACAGGACAGTGTGTTATATACAAGACAGCGTGTTATACACAGTGTGTTATATACAGGGCAGTGTGTTATGTACAGTGCAGTCTGTTATATACAGTGTGTTATATACAGTGTGTTATATATAGGGCAGTTTGTTATACACAGGACTGTGTGTTATATACAGCGTGTTATATGCAGGGCAGTGTGTTATATACAGGGCAGTGTGTTATATACAGGCCAGTGTGTTATATACAGGGCAGTGTATTATATACAGGGCAGTGTGTTATATACAGAGTGTTATATACAGGGCAGTGTGTTATATACAGGGCAGTGTGTTATATACAGTGTGTTATATACAGTGTGTTATAGACAGGGCAGTTTGTTATACACAGGACAGTGTGTTATATACAGTGTGTTATATACAGGGCAGTGTATTATATACAGGGAAGTGTGTTATGTGGAGGCCAATGTGTTATATACAGGGCAGTGTGTTATATACAGGGCAGTGTGTTATATACAGAGTGTTATTTACAGAGCAGTGTGTTATATACAGGACAGTGTGTTAGAAACAGTGTGTTATATGCAGAGCAGTGTGATATATACGGGGTAGTTTTTTATATACGGGGCAGTGTGTTATATACAGGACAGTGTGTTATATACAGGACAGTGTGTTATATACAGGGCAATGTGTTATATACAGGGCAGTGTGTTATATGCAGTGTGTTACATGCAGTACAGTGTGTTATATACAGCACAGTGTGTTATATACAGGGCAGTGTGGTATATACATTGCAGGGTGTTATATACAGTGTGTTATGTACAGAGCAGTTGGTTATACACAGGGCAGTGTGTTATATGCAGGACAGTGTGTTATATACAGTGTGATATATACAGGACAGTGTGTTATATACAGGGCAGTGTGTTATATACAGGGCAGTGTGTTATATACAGGGTGTTATATACAGTGTGTTATATACAGGGCAGTTTGTTATCCACAGGACTGTGTGTTATATACAGTGTGTTATATACAGGGCAGTGTGTTATATACAGGGCAGTGTGTTATGTACAGGCCAGTGTGTTATATACAGGGCAGTGTATTATATACAGGGCACTGTGTTATATACAGAGTGTTATATACAGGGCACTGTGTTATATACAGGGCAGTGTGTTATATACAGTGTGTTATATACAGTGTGTTATATACAGTGTTTTATAGACAGGGCAGTTTGTTATACACAGGACAGTGTGTTATATACAGGGCAGTGTGTTATATACAGAGTGTTATTTACAGGGCAGTGTGTTATATACAGGACAGTGTGTTAGAAACAGTGTGTTATATGCAGAGCAGTGTGATATATACGGGGTAGTGTTTTATATACGGGGCAGTTTGTTATATACAGTGTGTTATATACAGGGCAGTGTGTTATATACAGGGCGATGTGTTATATAGAGGGCAGTGTGTTATATACAGAGTGTTATATACACGGCAGTGTATTATATACAGGACAGTGTGTTATATACAGAGCAGTGTGTTATATTCAGGACAGTTTGTTATATACAGGGCAGTGTGTTATATACAGGGCGATGTGTTATATAGAGGGCAGTGTGTTATATACAGAGTGTTATATACACGGCAGTGTATTATATACAGGGCAGTGTGTTATATACAGGGCAGTGTATTCTGTACGGGACAGTTTGTCATATACAGGGCAGTGTGTTATATACAGGGCAGTGTGTTATATACAGGGTAGTGTGTTATATACAGTGTGTTAAATACAGGGCAGTGTGTTCTATACAGTGTGTTATGTACAGGGCAGTGTGTTATATACAGTGTGTTATATCCAGGACAGTGTGTTATATCCAGGACAGTGTGTTAAATACAGGGCAATGTTTTCTATACAGTGTGTTATATACAGGGCAGTGTGTTATATACAGTGTGTTATATACAGGGCAGTCTGTTATATACAGTGTGTTATATACAGTGTGTTATATACAGGGCAGTGAGTTATATACAGTGCAGTGCGTTATATACAGGACAGTGTGTTATGTACAGTGTGTTATATACAGGGCAGTGTGTTATATACAGTGTGTTATATCCAGGGCAGTGTGTTAAATACAGGGCAGTGTGTTTTATACAGTGTGTTATATACAGGGCAGTGTGTTATATACAGTGTGTTATATACAGTGCATTATATATATGGCAGTGTGTTATATACAGGACAGTGTGTTAAATACAGTGTGTTATATACAGGGCAGTGTGTTATATATAGGGCAGCATGTTATATACAGGACAGGGTGTTATATACAGCGCAGTGTGTTATATACAGGGTATTATATCGAGGACAGGGTGTTATATGCAGGGCACTGTGTTATATACAGGATAGTGTGTTTTATACAGTGTGTTATTTACAGGGCAGTGTGTTATATACAGGGCAGTGTGTTATATACGGGGCAGTCTGTTATATACAGGGCAGAGTGTTATATATCGGACAGTGTGTCATATACAGGACAGTATATTATATAAAGTATGTTATATATAGGGCAGTGTGCTATATACTGGTCTGTGTGTTATATACAGTGTGTTATATGCAGGGCAGTGCGGTAAACACAGGGCAGTGTGTTATATACAGGGCAGTGTGTTATATACAGTGTGTTATCTTCAGGGCAGTGTGTTATATGTAGTACAGTGTGTTATATACAGGACAATGTGTTATATACAGGGCAGTGTGTTATATACAGGGCAGTGTGTTATATACAAGGGCAGTGTGTTACATACAGTGCATTATATACAGGAGAGAGTGTTATATACAGTGTGTTATATACAGGCAGTGTGTTATATACAGTGTGTTATATACAGGGAAGTGTGTTATATACAGGCATTGTGTTATATATAGTGTGTTATATACAGAGCAGTGTGTTATATACAGTGTGTTATATACAGGGCAGTGTGATATATACAGAGCAGTATGTTATATACAGTGTGTTATATACAGAGCAGTGTGTTATATGCAGGACAGTGTGTTATATACAGGGCAGTGTGTTATATACAGTGTGTTATATGCAGGAAAGTGTTGTATACCGGGCAGTGTGTTCTATACAGTGTGTTATATACAGGGCAGTGTGTTATATACAGGGCAGTGTGTAATATACAGTGTGTTATATACAGGGCAGTGTGTTATATACAGTGTGTTATATGCAGGACAGTGTGTTATATACAGGGCACTGTGTTATATACAGGGCAGTGTGTTATATACAGGACAGTGTGCTATATCCAGTGTGTTATCTACAGGACAGTGTGTTATATACAGGGCAGTGTGTTATATACAGGGCACTGTGTTATATACACTGTGTTGTATACAGGACAGTGTGTTATATACTGGGCAGTGTGTTCTATACGGGACAGTGTGTCATATACAGGGCAGTGTGTTATATACAGGACAGTGTTATATACAGGGTAGTGTGAGGGACGAGAGTGCTGTTATCGTGTTGTTGCTGTTTTTGTGATTCTCATTGTGCCTGGATTGATTAATTTGCCAATGACCACAGTTGCTGGCTGTCTGACCCCTTTGTTTCTTGTGTTCCAGACGATGGCAAATTATCCTTGGATGAATTCCGAGCCTTTTTTTCTGACGGGACACTCAATGAAGAAGAACTGGAAAATCTCTTTCATACAATAGACTCTGACAACACCAAGTAAGACAATCCATTCGTGCAACAATTGTCTGATTCTGTCAGGCTGCTTGCGCATTGGACTTTTGGTGAAAAGTCACACGGGATTTATGCCTGTCCCCTGCTCTGCTTGTAGACTTTTGGGGAAATTCATAAAGGGTGCAAACGCGCGATGTAGTGGTACAGATTCGTTTTTTGTGTGGGTGGGGGGCACAGAGTGGGATTATGGAGTGGGAGGGCACGGAGTGTGGGGGTACGGAGTAGGGGTTGCGGTGTGGGGGGTATGGAGTGGGGGGTATGGAGTGGGGGGTGTACGGTGTGGGGGGTTATGGAGTGGGGGTTATGGAGTGGGGGTTCTGGAGTGGGGGTTATGGAGTGGGGGGGCATGGAGTGGGGAGATAGGGAGTGGAGGGGTACGGAGTGCGGGTTACCGTGTGGGGAGTATAGAGTGTGGTGTATGGAGTGGAGGGGGCATGGTGTGGAGGGTATGGAGTGGGGGTCACGGTGTGGGGGGTATGGAGTCGGGGGCATGGAGTGGGGGAGTACAGAGTAGAGGGGTACGGAGTGGGGGTTGCAGTATGAGGTGCATAGAGTGGTGGGTATGGAGTGGGACCGCACGGAGTGGGGGGGTATGGAGTGGGGGGGTATGGAGTGGTGGGGGCACAGAGTGTGGGGGCATGGAGTGGGCGGTACGGAGTGGGGGGTACAGTGTGGGGGGTACGGAGTGAGGGGAGTATGGAGTGGGGGGGTGCTAAGTGAGGGTGTGTGGAGTGGGTGGGTACAGAGTGGGGATATGGAGTGGGGTTTGGGGGTACGGAGTTGGGGGTTTTGGAGTGGGGTGTGGGGGGTATGGAGTGGGGTGTGGGGGTATGGAGTGGGGGGTACAGAGTGGGGGGGTATGGAGTGGGGTGTGGGGGTACGGAGTTGGGGGTTTGGAGTGGGGGGTATGGAGTTGGGGGGTTTGGAGTGGGGTGTGGGGGTATGGAGTGGGGGGTACAGAGTGGGGGGGTATGGAGTGGGGTGTGGGGGTACGGAGTTGAGGGTTTGGAGTGGGGTGTGGGGGTTATGGAGTGGGGTGTGGGGGTATGGAGTTGGGGGGTTTGGAGTGGGGGGTATGGAGTTGGGGGGTTTGGAGTGGGGTGTGGGGGCATGGAGTGGGGTGTGGGAGGTATGGAGTGGGGTGTACAGAGTTGGGGGTATGGGGTGGGGGGTACGGAGTATCCGACACCAACCGTGAGGCCCGAGGCCCTCCTGAGATTGTGCTGTGGGCTCCAGCCGAGGGGTCGGTGCCAGTCAGGCTGTCGAGGCTGTTCCCCCACTGCCTTCCCTCTATCAGTGGGTGGTCTCCCCTGTGGACAGTGAGCCTCGCTGGGGTTTGGGGGAAGGACAATGGGAGGGGGGCTGGTGACGGGCCGAGGAGCACGACATTCTGGGGGCTTCGGACGCAGCGATCGCTGGAGAGTCGCTCACCAACCTGGTGCAGGGGGTTCTTAAATGGGCGATGAAAGGGTGGCCGTTCGATCTGATGTCTGTGCCAATGTGGTGGTGTCCATTACCGTGGTGCTGAAAGGCCGTGGGATGAAGCAGATTCAATAATAACTTTCAAAAGGGAATTGGATATAAACTTCTATAAAGAATTGCAGGGCTGTGGGGAAAGAGCAGGAAGTGGGACTAATTAGCAGCTTTCAAAGAGCCGGCACGGTTATAATGGGCCGAGTGATTCTCTGAGGAGTTGCTGGCTAGACTTTCCATTATTGTGCAGATCGCCCAGAAATGGGCGTTATTTCCAGCGTTGGCGTTTATTATGGGTTTTGAGTTCGCCCAATTATCGCCCATTTTCAAAACCCCTAGTTTCCATTTTGTTGCTAAATGGGCGATACCTGGGCGTTATACCTCATCTCAACATTAAAATGGACGTTAAGTGGATGGTATCGATGCAAAACTAATGGAAAGTCTAGCCCTAAAGCTTTTAACATTCATAATTTTGTTACGAGCTCCAAATGATGTTTAACTCCCCTGCCTGTCGCTCTGTCCTTATATATAAAATGTGGATGAAAGGCTGTGACAGCGAGGTTAGCATGGCGATATTGGCTCGCTCGGTGTAATTAAGCCGGTTCCCAGACTGTATTGTGCTCTCCACGTTGCACTCTACAGCTAGTGTTTCTCCCAGGTACTGCAGCAGATTGGGGCCAGATAAAACCATTATTTCAGTCATATTATCCGTTGCTCCGAGCCCTGTCCTTGCCTGAAAAAGAATGTCGACATGCTGCGTGGTCTCAGGGTGGTCAGCAGGTAACCACCAAGTGATTGTCGCATTCCTGGTGCTGCAGATGAGGCTGTGTCTACGGAGCAGAATTGACAGCACTGGCCCTGTCCTGTAGGGGAGTTATTCAGTATTAGACAACGCAGCTGGGGTGTCCATCTAGTCTGTGTGTGATTGACAGTTCAGGTACAGGGTTGTGTGTGATTGACAGTTCATGTGTAGCACGGTGTGTGATTGACAGTTCAGGTGTAACGCTGTGTGTGATTGACAGTTCAGGTGTAGCACGATGTGTGATTGACCGTTCAGGGGTAGGGCTGTGTGTGATTGACAGTTCAGGTGTAACACTGTGTGTGATTGACAGTTCAGGTGTAGCACGGTGTGTGATTGACCGTTCAGGTGTAGTGCCGTGTGTGATTGACAGTTCAGGTGTAGGGCTGTGTGTGGTTGACAGTCCAGGTGTAACGCTGTGTGTGATTGACAGTTCAGGTGTAGCACGGTGTGTGATTGACCATTCAGGTGTGGTGCCGTGTGTGATTGACAGTTCAGGTGTAGGGCTGTGTGTGATTGCCAGTTCAGGTGTAACGCTGTGTGTGATTGACAGTTCAGGTGTAACGCTGTGTGATTGACATTTCAGGTGTAGCACGGTGTGTGATTGACAGTTCAGGTACAGCATTGATTGATTGACAGTTCAGGTGTAACACTGTGTGTGATTGGCAGTTCAGGTGTAGTGCCGTGTGTGATTGACAGTTCAGGTGTAACGTGTGTGTGATTGACAGTTCAGGTGTAGCACAGTGTGTGATTGACCGTTCAGGTGTAACGCTGTATATGATTGACAGTTCAGGGGTAGGGCTGTGTGTGATTGACAGTTCAAGTGTAACGTGCGCGTGATTGACAGTTCAGGTGTAGCGCCGTGTGCGATTGACAGCTGTAGAATGTGGGCATGTTTGATTGAATGGCTTGGCCTTGCTTCTTGTTCCTGCACTTCAGGTAGTTGCAGGATTTGCAGTGTGTGCCCAGTGTCACTTACAGTGACTCCATTGTATTGTGAGTGGTCGTGTTGGAACAAGCCATTGTCCAAGTATGAGCAGGAGCTTGTTCTGTATAATGGTGGATCCTCATCGAGCCTGCCGCTCAGCCCAGGCCAGTGCTGCCCTCCCCCAATGTCTAGACGCACACACCTTCCAATGGGGTCTCCTGACAGTGATCAGGAATGGCGACCCTGGCTGATATCGCCCTTCCCAAGCCCACAGGAGTGTGGAGCCAATTGTAGTGCTGTTAGGTTTGGAAACTCTGGCCGACCTGTTCCTGGAGGGTTTCAGCACAAGAGCTCCCACCTTCACCTGCCCCGCTCCGTCAAAAGTCTTTCCTTTCAATTTCAACATGTTTCCCAATTACAACAGTAACTACACTCCAAAAAGTACTTCATTGGCTGTAAAGCGCTTTGAGACGTCCGGTGGTCGTGAAAGGCGCTATATAAATGCAAGTCTTTTTCTTCTTTTTTTTTGCTAACTGATAAACAAAAGTGTTCAAAGCATTTGAAAAATACTCATGATTCTTTGTCTGCCCCGATGAATTACCACCCGGTTGCTCACAGCAGTGTCCAGGAGATTGACTTTGTATTCCTGGAGACTTGTCAATTACCTGAAATCTGTTCCCTCTGCTTACCGACCCTTCTGTCACTGGAAACTTTCTCCTTATTTACTCTATCAAAGCTCTTCGATCAAATCTCAATCACCCTCGATCAAATCTCTCCTTAACCATCTCTGCTCTAAGGAGAACAACCCCAGCTTCTCCAGTCTATCCACGTAACTGAACTCCCTCATCCCCGGGACCCATTCGAGCAACTCTCCTCTGCACCCTCTCGAAGACCTGCTTTCTTCATGATCCCGGTGTTGGGGAAGTCCAGAACCAGGGGTCACAGCCTAAGGATAAGGAGTAAGCCATTTAAACTGAGATGAGGAGAAACTTCTTCACTCAGAGAGTTGTTAAATTATGGAATTCCCTGCCGCAGAGAGTTGTTGATGCCAGTTCATTGGATATATTAAAGAGGGAGTTAGATATGGCCCTTACGGCTAAGGGGATCAAGGGATATGGAGAGAAAGCAGGAAAGGGGTACTGAGGTGAATGATCAGCCATGATCTTATTGAATGGTGGTCAGGCTCGAGGGGCCGAATGGCCTACTCCTGCACCTATTTTTTATGTTTCTATGTTTAGAATTGGCCGCAATACTCCAGCTGAGGTTCAATCAGTGATGTGTAAAGGTTCAGCACCATTCCCTTGCTTTGTGCTCTATGAGGTTCATGTTAATCACGGAGAACAGGTGCGTTTGGTTTGGGTGAGAAGTAACAAGGTTAACAATCTCAAACAGCAGCTTCTAACAGGGATGGGAGAGGGGCAGGTGACCACTCTGCTCTCAGGATCGGGCAGTTGTTGAAACCTTTTAAGAAGGCAACAGCTCAATTTAAAAACTCTCCTCCTCATGTTCACTTCCCTCCCCGGACTTGCCCCGTGCCAATCTCTGAGACCTTCTACAACCCAACAACTCTCACAGATCTCTGCGCTCCTCCAGTTTTGGTCTTTTGCGCATCCCCCAATTTCCATCGCTCCACCATCAGCGGACATGCCTTCAGCTGCCTGGGCTCCAAGCTCTGGAATTCCCTCCCTGAACCTCTCCTCCTCTCTCTCCGTCTTTAAGACACTTCTTGAAATGGCCGCGTTTACGGTCCATGCTGAGTGGCCTAGGGAGCTTTAAGAGTCAGTCGTGTGGTGTCGACCCTGGGTCACATGTATGCTGCAGCGGATAGAGGTGAAGGACATTAGTGGGATTCTACAACAATCTGCCAGCATTCAGGGTCAGTGAACGATTGAGCAGGTTTATTGAGCTCAATCTCACAACGTCTTGTGATGGGTTTGACCTCAGGAGCTCTGGGTTGCCATCCAGGACCATAACCGCCAGGTTGCCGTACAGTGCCCTGTGGCTCGGTGAAGGCGAGCTCTGTCCTGGACCACTGCTTTACCCCACAGCCCTCAGGGGCTCAGTCCGCAGCATTCTCACCTCTGAGTCATTGGTTGGTGAGCAAGGGTAGGGGCTTCAGCTGATTTGCTCCCCCGCCGCCGATCCCCTCCCCCTCTCTAGCCCAGGCTGCTGAAGCCAGCTGTAGAATTGTTGTGAGATGAGTTAACTCAGCACCAACGAGAGATGAACCTCGAGCTTCCTGATGTGAAAGCAGAATACTGCAGACGCTGGAAATCCGAAATAAATACAGGTAAGGCAGCATCTGTGCCGAGCTATACTTACTAGCTTCCGAATCTGTGTAGCTCAACCTCACGCTGCCTTTAGCCACATCGTGAGCCTCATGTAATACGCTTAAAGGGATAACACACCTTTGTGTAGATCTTATTTAGGGGTCAGCTGTGGCTCATGGTCTACAGGGCTGTAGTAATACCCGCCCTCCTGTATGGCTCAGAGACATGGACCATGTACAGTCGACACCTCAAGTCGCTGGAGAAATACCACCAATGATGTCTTCGCAAGATCCTGCAAATCCCCTGGGAGGACAGATGTACCAACGTTAGCTTCCTCGACCAGTGTCGCGCATCGAAGCACTGACCACACTCGACCAGCTCTGTTGGGCTGGCCATATTATTTGCATGCTCGACACAAGCACTCGGAACTCTTACACGGCAAGCGGGACTCAGGTGGGCAGAGGAAACGTTTGAAGGACACCCTCAAAGCCTCATTGATAAAGTGCAACATCCCCACCAACACCTGGGAGTCCCTGGCCAAAGACCGCCCTAAGTGGAGGAAGTGCATCCGGGAGGGCGCTGAGCACCTCGAATCTCGTCGCCGAGAGCATGCAGAAAACAAGCGCAGGCAGCGGAAGGAGCGTGCGGCAAACCAGTCCCACCCACCCTTTCCCTCAACCACTGTCTGTCCCACCTGTGGCAGAGACTGTAATTCCCGTATTGGGCTGTTCAGTCACCTGGGAACTCACTTTTAGAGTGGAAGCAAGTCTTCCTCGATTTCGAGGGACTGCCTATCATGATGAGTGGCTACCCTCTTGCCTCTGAGTCAGAAAACTGTGAGTTTAAGTCCGACTCTAGAGACTTGAGCACATAATCTAAACTGACACTCCCAGTGTAGTACTGAAGGAGAGCTGCACTGTCGAAGGAGCCGCCTTTCGGGCGAAACGTTAAACCAGGCCCATCCACCCTCTCAGGCGGACATAAAAGATCTGCTGGCACTGTTTCAAAGACGAGCAGAGGAGTTCTCCCCGGTGTCCCGACCAATATTTATCCCTCAATCAATATCACTAAGACAGATTATCAGGTTATTATTGTTGTGTATCTGTAAAGCATGCACTCCGATGTTCCGCCACCAGGGAGCTCATCCCCTGAAGTCCCAAGGGATCCCAGTATCCCTTGGGAGCACTGTATATAAGCCCCTAATGCCTGTTCCTCACTCTGGAGTGTCTTATTAAAGACTGAGGTCACTGTTGCTTTAACCTCCCTGTGTGCAGTCTCATCTGTGTTAGGAACACAATAACTGGCGACAAGTATACAAACCCAACACAAAGATGCAGCAAACTGTGGGCATCCTGGAGAAGTTCTCGGAGGGGGAGGACTTGGAAGCCTACGTCGAACGGCTAGACCAGTACTTTGTAGCCAACGAGCTGGACGGAGAAGGAAGCGCTGCAAAAAGGAGAGAGATCCTCCTCACGGTCTGCGGGGCACTGACCTACAGCCTCATGAAGAATCTTCTGGCTCCGGTGAAACCCACAGATAAGTCGTATGAGAATCTGTGTACACTGGCTCGGGAGCATCTTAACCCGAGGGAGAGCGTGCTGATGGCGAGGTATCGGTTCTACACGTGCCAGCGATCTGAAGGTCAGGACGTGGCGAGCTACGTCGCCAAGCTAAGGCGACTTGCAGGACAATGTGAGTTTGATGGCTACCTGGAGCAGATGCTCAGAGACTTTTTTGTACTGGGCATTGGCCACGAGACCATCCTACGAAAACTTTTGACTGTAGAGACACCGACCCTCAGTAAGGCCATTGCGATAGCACAGGCATTTATGTCCACCAGTGACAACACCAAACAAATCTCTCAGCACACAAGTGCTAGAAATGTTCATAAATTAACTGGAACTGTGTTTGCGAGCAGAAATGTACAGGGCAGAAACCACGAGTCTGCAACTGCCAGCAGGCTTCAGGTGACCCAGATGGCTCAGAGTCCGCAACAAAGGATGAATGCAAGGCAATTCACAACTTGTTGACGTTGTGGAGGCTTCCATTCAGCCTATTCATGCCGCTTCAAAGGGTATGTTTGCAAGAGCTGTGGAACAATGGGGCGCCTCCAACGAGCTGCAAGCTCTGCAAAACCTGCTAACCACCCAGATGCTGAAGTACACGGGGTGCACACATTTTCAACGAAATGTCCACCTATAATGCTAAATGTAAAACTGAATGGCTTACCCGTAGCCATGGAACTGGACACTGGCGCTAGCCAATCCATCATGAGTAAAAAGATGTTTGAGAGACTGTGGTGCAACAAGACACTTAGACCAGCCCCATCCACACGAAACTGAGAACGTACACCAAAGAGCTTATCACTGTCCTTGGCAGCGCCATGGTCAAGGTCACCTGCGAGGGCACGGTGCATGAACTGCCACTCTGGATTGTCCCGGGCGATGGCCCCACACTGCTTGGAAGGAACTGGCTGGGCAAAATCTGCTGGAACTGGGATGACATCCGAGCACTATCACATGTCGATGAGGCCTCATGTACCCAGGTTCTTAACAAATTTCCTTCACTTTTTGAATCAGGCATTGGAAATTTTTCTGGGGCGAAGGTGTGGATCCACTTGGTCCCAGAGGCATGACCCATTCATGCGGTACCTCACATGATGAGGGAGAGAGTGGAAATCGAGCTGGACGGGCTACAACATGAGGACATCATCTCCCCAGTGGAATTCAGGGAGTGGGCCAGCCTGATTGTTCCAGTACTCAAAAGTGATGGTACGGTCAGGATTTGCGGCGATTATAAAGTAACTATTAATCGTTTCTCGCTACAAGACCAATACCCGCTACCTAAGGCAGACGACCTATTTGCGATGCTGGCAGGAGGCAAGACGTTCATCAAGCTCGACCTGACTTCGGCCTACATGACGCAGGAGCTGGAGGAGTCTTCGAAGGGCTTCACCTGCATCAACACACACAAGGGATTGTTCAGGTACAGCAGATGCCCATTTGGAATTCGGTCGACTGCAGCGATCTTTCAGAGAAACATGGAGAGCCTACTCAAGTCGGTACCACACATGGTGGTTTTTCAGGACGACATATTGGTCACGAGTCGGGACACCGTCGAGCACCTACAAAACCTGGAGGAAGTCCTCCAGCGACTGGATCACGTAGGGCTGCGGCTGAAAAGGTCATAGCAACAGAAGTGGAGTTTTTGGGGAGAAAGATCGCGGCGGACGGCATTCGGCCCACAGATGCCAAGACAGAGGCTATCAGGAACGCGCCCAGGCCACAGAACGTCACGGAGCTGTGGTCGTTCCTGGGACTCCTCAACTATTTTGGTAACTTCCTACCGGGGTTAAGCACCCTCTTAGAGCCCCTACATGTGTTATTGCATAAAGGTGAGAACTGGGTATGGGGAAAAAACCAAGTAATTGCTTTTGAGAAAGCCAGAAACATTTTATGCTCCAACAAGCTGCTTGTATTGTATAACCCGTGTAAAAGAGTTGTGCTAGCATGTGATGCGTCATCTTAAGGAGTCGGGTGTGTATTACAACAAGCTAACGTTGCGGGGAAGTTGCAATCTGTCACCTATGCCTCCAGGAGCTTGTCTAAGACCGAGAGGGCCTACAGCATGATTGAGAAAGAGGCATTAGCGTGTGTGTTAGGAGTAAAGAAAATGCATCAGTACCTGTTTGGCCTCAAATTTGAGCTGGAAACCGATCACAAGCCCCTCATATCCCTGTTCGCTGAAAACAAGGGGATAAATACTAATGCCTCAGCCCGCATACAAAGCTGGGCACTCACGCTACCAGCGTATAACTATACCATCCACCACAGGCCAGGCACCGAGAACTGTGTGGATGCTCTCAGTCGGCTACCATTGCCCACCACGGGGGTGGAAATGGCGCAGCCTGCAAACTTGTTGATGGTGGCGCAGCCTGCAGACTTGTTGATGGTCATGGAAGCGTTTGAAAATGATAAGTCACCTGTCACGGCCCGCCAGATTAGGACATGGATCAGCCAAGATCCTCTGCTGTCCCGAGTAAAAAACTATGTACTGCATGGGAGCTGGGCCAGCATCCCTGTTGAAATGCAAGAGCTAATCAAGCCGTTCCAGCAGTGAAAGGACGAGCTGTCCATTCAGGCAGACTGCCTGTTGTGGGGTAACCGCGTAGTGCTACCCACAAAGGGCAGGGAGATGTTCATCTCTGATCTCCACAGCACACATCCAGCTATAGTAATGATGAAAGCGATAGCCAGATCCCACGTATGGTAGCCCGGTATCGACTCTGACTTATCAAGTCCTGTGTATGGCAATGCAGCGTGTGTGCTCAGCTGAGCAACGCGCCCAGAGAGGCACCACTAAGTTTGTGGTCCTGGCCCTCCAGACCTTGGTCGAGGATACATGTCGACCATGCAGGCCCGTTTCTCGGTAAAATGTTCCTGGCAGTGATGGATGCTTTTTCAAAATGGATTGAATGTGAAATAATGTCGGGAAGCACCGCCACCGCCACCATTGAAAGCCTGAGGGCCATGTTTGCCACCCACGGCCTGCCTGACATACTGGTCAGTGACAACGGGCCATGTTTCACCAGTGCCGAATTTAAAGAATTCATGACCCGCAATGGGGTCCAACATGTCACCTCGGCCCCGTTTAAACCAGCCTCCAATGGGCAGGCAGAGCGGGCAGTACAAACCATCAAACAGAGCCTTAAACGAGTCACAGAAGGCTCACTCCAAATCCGCCTGTCCCGAGTACTGCTCAGCTACCGCACGAGACCCCACTTGCTCACAGGGGTGCCCCTGGCTGAGCTACTCATGTAAAGGACACTTAAAACCAGACTCTCGCTGGTTCACCCCAACCTGCAGGATCAGGTAGAGAGCAGGCTGCAGCAACAAAATATAAACGATGGTCGCGTCACTGTGTCACGGGAAATTGATCTGAATGACGCTGTGTTTGTGCTAAACTATGTACATGGTCCCAAGTGGATTGCGGGCACGGTGATAGCTGAAGAAGGGAATAGGGTGTTTGTCGTCAAACCAGACAATGGACAAATTTGCAGAAAGCACCTGGACCAAACGAGGCTGCGTTTCACAGACTTCCCTGAACAACCCACAGCAGGCACCACCTTTTTCGAGCCCATAACACACACCCAAAGGATCAACGACACCACCCCGGACCAGGAAATCGAACCCATTATGCCCAACAGCCCAGCAAGGCCAGGCTCACCCAGCAGCCTTGCAGGACCAACAACACGCCAGCCCAACGAGGGCACAGCCAACACACCAGAACAGACATTTGTACTGAGGCGACCCACCAGCGAAAGAAAGGCTCCCGACCGCCTCACCTTGTAAATAGTTTTCATTCTGACTTTCGGGGGGAGTGATGTTGTGTATCTGTAAAGCATGCACTCCCATGTTCCGCTACCAGGGAGCTCATCCCCTGAAGTCCCAAGGGATCCCAGCATCCCTTGGGAGCACTGTATATAAGCCGGCCCTTAAGGCCTGTTCCTCACTGTGGAGTGTCTTAACAAAGTCTGAGGTCACTGTTACTTTAACCTCCCTGTGTGCAGCCTCATCTGTGTTAGGAAAGCAATAATTATCTCATTGTTGTTTGTAGAACCTTGCTGTGCACAATTGCTGCGTCTGCTACATTACAACAGGGACTACACCTCAAAAATACTTCATTGGCTGTGAAGCGCTTTGGGACGTGTTGAGGTGGTGAACATCACTGTGGGAAGGCAAGTCTTGTGACAGGCTTGTTTGCTGAGGTTTGGCGTTCGCAGATGATGTGGGACTGGGAACAATGAGTGGAAAAGCCAGCGTTTGAGCTCACAGAAACTAGCCCCAATCTCTGTGTCAGGCAGTGACTACCTGGCATCCATTGAGGATGGGCCGCTGATTCAACATTGTGTGTGTGTTGCAGCCTTTCAATCTGCGGCCCAGTCTGGGGTCAGAGAGTTGGGACAAAGACCTCCTCACTGCTACTGAGTCAGAATAAGGTACTTCAGAGCTCTGAACCTCAGCTTCTCTGACACACCGAGATAAGGTCATCGGAGTACGTGACTGGCTAAACAGTGTGTCAATGAGTTGCTCCACTTCCCCCAATGCCACAGTGTGTGATGGATTCAGCAACTCGTGCCCCCCATGTCCTGTTCTCCTGCTTTACATGTGACTTTGGTTCAGTGCCCGTTGCACAGCCTGCACCCATGAAAGGAACTTTCAAGCTCATTGGCAGTGTCTTGCTCGGGGTTAACCCACTGACCACTCAACCCTGGGACCCCAATCTAGCTCGGACTCAGGTTGCAAAGGCTTTTCTGCAGAGAATGATTTTGAGCTGTTTAGCATGGCTCCTACCTGGCATGAGCTCACAGAGTGAAACTGCCAATATTTGGAAGAACTGACACACATCTAGTACTCATACTTTTGGTTGCAAAAGGATTTTACAAATGTCCCACTATTTGCAGCAGGAGAAACTCTTAAATTTGTAGCTGAGGCGCAGTGTGATGGGCCTTTACTCTGTATCTAACCCCGTGCTGTACCTGCCCTGGGAGTGTTTGATGGGACAGTGTGATGGGCCTTTATTCAGTATCTAACCCCGTGCTGTACCTGCCCTGTGAGTGTGTGATGGGACAGTGTAGAGGGAGCTTTACTCTGCATCTAACCCCCTGTACCTGCCCTGGGAGTGTGTGATGGGACGTAGAGGGAGCTTTACTCTGTATCTAACCCCCTATACCTGCCCTGGGAGTGTGTGATGGGACAGTGTGATGGGCCTTTACTCTGTATCTAACTCCGTGCTGTACCTGCCCTGGGAGTGTGTGATGGGACAGTGTGATGGGCCTTTACTCTGTATCTAACCCCGTGCTGTACCTGCCCTGGGAGTGTGTGATGGGACAGTGTAGACAAATCTTCTACAATTTTTTGAGGATGTAACTAGTCGAGTGGACAAGGGATAACCAGTGGATATGGTGTATTTGGACTTTCAAAAGGCTTTTGACAAAGTCCCAACAAGAGATTACTGTGTAAAATTAAAGCACTGGTATTGGGGGCAATGTATTGATGTGGATAGAGAACTGGTTGGCAGACAGGAAGCAAAGAGCAGGAATAAACGGGTCCTTTTCAGAATGGCAGGCAGTGACTAGTGGGGTACCGCAGCTATTTACAATATACATTAATGATTTGAATGAAGGAATTGAGTGTAATATCTCCAAGTTTGCAGATGACACTAAGCTGGGTGGCAGTGTGAACTGTGAGGAGGATGCTAAGAGGCTGCAGGGTGACTTGGACAGGTTAGGTGAGTGGGTAAATGCATGGCAGATGCAGTATAATGTGGATAAATGTGAAGTTATCCACTTTGGTACCAAAAAAAGCAAGGCAGAATATTATCTGAATGGCGGCAGATTAGGAAAAGGAGAGGTGCAATGAGACCTGGGTGTCATGGGACATCAGTCATTGAAAGTTGGCATGCAGGTACAGCAGGCGGTGATGAAGGCAAATGGCACGTTGGCCTTCATGGTTAGGGGATTTGAGTATAGGAGCAGGGAGGTCCTACTGCAGTTGTACAGGGCCTTGGTGAGGCCTCACCTGGAAGATTGTGTTCAGTTTTGGTCTCCTAATCTGAGGAAGGATGTTCTTGCTATTGAGGAAGTGTAGCTAAGGTTCACCAGACTGATTCCCGGGATGCCAGGACTGACAAATGAAGAAAGACTGGATCGACTAGGCTTATATTCACTGGAATTTAGAAGAATAAGAGGGGATCTCATAGAAACATATAAAATTCTGACGGGATTGGACAGGTTAGATGCAGGAAGAATGTTCCCGATGTTGGGGGAAGTCCAGAACCAGGGGACACAGTCTAAGGATAAGGGGTAAGCCAGTTAGGACTGAGATGAGGAGATGCTTCTTCACTTAGAGAGCTGTGAACCTGTGGAATTCTCTACCACAGAAAGTTGTTGAGGCCAGTTTGTTAGATTATTCAAAATGGAGTTAGATGTGGCCCTTACGGCTAAAGGGATCAAGAGGTATGGAGAGAAAGCAGGAATGGGGTAATGAAGTTGCATGATCAGCCATGATCTTATTGAATGATGGTGCAGGCTCGAAAGGCCAAATGGCCTGCTCCTGCACCTATTTTCCATGGGGTTTTTTGTGTATCTAACCCGTGCTGTACCTGCCCTGGGAATGTTGATGGGACAGTGTAGAGGAAGCTTTACCCTGTATCTAACCCTGTGCTGTACCTGCCCTGGGAGTGTTTGATGGGGCAGTGTAGAGGGAGCTTTACTCTGTATCTAACCTGTACTGTACGTGCCCTGGGAGTGTTTGATGGGACAGTGTAGAGGGAGCTTTACTCTGTATCTAACCTATGCTGTACCTGCCCTGGGAGTGTTTGATGGGACAGTGTAGAGGGACCTTTACTCTGTATCTAACCATTGCTGTACCTGCCCTGAGAGTGTTGAATGGGACAGTGCAGAGGGAGCTTTCCTCTGTATCTAATCCGTGCTATAACTGTTCTGGGAGTGCTTAATGGGACAATGTAGAATGTGCTTTACTCTGTATCTAACCTGCTGTACCTGCTCTGCAAGTGTTTGATGGGACAGTTTAGAGGGAGCTTTACTCTGTATCTAACCCTGTGCTATACCTGCCCTGGAAGTGTTTGATGGGACAGTGTAGAGGGAGCTTTACTCTGTATCTAACCTGTGCTGTACCTGCCCTGCGAGTGTGTGATGGGACAGTGTAGACAAATCTTCTAGAAATTGTTGAGGATGTAACTGGTAGAGTTGTCAAGGGAGAACCAGTGGATGTGGTGTATTTGGATTTTCAAAAAGCTTTTGACAAAGTCCCACATAAGAAATTAGTGTGCAAATTTAATGCACTTGGTATTGTGGGTAATGTATTGACGTGGATAGAGAACTGGTTGGCAGACAGGAAGCAAAGTGTAGGAATGAACGGGTCCTTTTCAGAATGGCAGGCAGTGACTAGTGGGGTACCGCAGGGTTCATTGCTGGGCCCCCAGCTATTTACAATAAACATTAATGATTTGGACAAAGGAATTGAATGTAATATCTCTAAGTTTGCAGATGATACTAAACTGGGTGGCAGTGTGAGCTGTGAGGAGGAAGCTAAGAAGCAGCAGGGTGACTTTGTCTGGTTAGGTGAATGGGCAAATGCATGGCAGATACAGTATAATGTAGATAAATGTGAGGTTATCCACTTTGGTGGCAAAAACAGCAAGCAGAATATTATCTGAATGGTGACAGATTAGGAAAAGGGGAGGTGCAATGAGACCTGGGTGTTATGGGACATCAGTCATTGAAAGTTGGCATGCAGGTCCAGCAGGCTGTGAAGAAGGCAAATGGTATGTTGGCCTTCATAGCGAGAGGATTTGCGTATAGGGGCAGGGAGGTCTTACTGCAGTTGTCCAGGGCCTTGGTGAGGCCACACCTTCAATATTGTGTACAGTTTTGGTCACCTAATCTGAGGAAGGACATTCTTGCTATTGAGGGAGTGCAGCGAAGGTTCACCAGACTGATTCCCGGGATGGCAGGACTAATATATGAAGAAAGACTGGATCGACTAGGCTTATATTCACTGGAATTTAGAAGAATGAGAGGGGATCTCATAGAAACATGTAAAATTCTGAACGGGATTGGACAGGTTAGATGCAGGAAGAATGTTCCCGATGTTGGGGAAGTCCAGAACCAGGGGTCACAGTCTAAGGATAAAGGGTAAGCCAGTTAGGACCGAGATGAGGAGAAACTTCTTCACTCAGAGAGCTGTGAACCTTGGAATTCTCTACCACAGTGGGTTGTTGAAGCCAGTTTGTTAGATATATTCAAAATGGAGTTAGATGTGGCCCATACGGCTAAAGGGATCAAGGGGTATGGAGAGAAAGCAGGAATGGGGTACTGAAGTTGTATGATCAGCCATGATCATATTGAATGTTGGTGCAGGCTCGAAGTTCTGAAGGGCCTACTCCTGCACCTATTTTCTGTGGGGTTTTTTCTATGTATTGAACCCCGTGCTGTACCTGCCCTGGGAGTGTTTAATGGGACAGTGTAGAGGGAGCTTTACTCTATATCCAACCCGTGCTGTACCTGCCCTGGGAGTGTTTGATGGGAAAGTGCAGAGGGAGCTTTCCTCTGTATCTAAACCGTGCTGGACCTGCCCTGGGAGTATTTGATGGGACAATGCAGAGGGAGCTTTACTCTGTATCTAACCCCATGCTGTACCTGCCCTGGGAGTGTTTGATGCGACAGTATAGAGGGAGCTTTACTCTATATCTAACCCCGTGCTGTACCTGCCCTGGGAGTGATTCTTTACTCTGTATCTAACACGTGCTGTACCTGCCCTGGGAGTGTTTGATGGGACAGCGTAGAGTGAGCTTTACTCTGTATCTAACCCCGTACTGTACCTGCCCTGGGAGTGTTTGATGCGACAGTGTAGAGGGAGCTTTACTCTGTATCTAACCCCGTGCTGTACCTGCCCTGGGAGTGATTCTTTACTCTGTATCTAACACGTGCTGTACCTGCCCTGGGAGTGTTTGATGGGACAGCGTAGAGTGAGCTTTACTCTGTATCTAACCCCGTGCTGTACCTGCCCTGGGAGTGTTTGATGCGACAGTGTAGAGGGAGCTTTTCTCTGCAGCTAACCTGTGCTGTACCTGCCCTCAGAGTGTTTGACGGGACAGTGTTGAGGGAGCTTTACTCTGTATCTAACCCGTGCTGTACCTGCCCTTGGTGAGTTTGATGGGTCAGTGTTGAGGAAGCTTCAATTTGTCTCTAACTCATGCTATAACTGCCATGGAAGTGTTTGCGGGATAGTGTAGAGGGAACTGTACTCTGTATCTAACGCGTGCTATACCTGCCCTGGGATTGTTTGATGAGTCAGTTTAGAGGGAGGTTTACTCTGTATCTAACCCGTGCTGTACCTGCCGTGGGAGTGTTTAATGGGTCAGTTTAGAGGGAGGTTTACTCTGTATCTAACCCCGTGCTGTCCCTGACCTGGGAGTGTTTGATGGGACAGTGTAGAGAGAGCTTTACTCTGTATCAAACTGGTCATGTATCCTACATGGCTACTGTTGGTACTATCACAATGTGTGCCACCAGAGGGCACAGCAGTGGGAGACTTGGACGTTACCTGTACAGGTGTGCCTGGCCTAGTGTAAAAGGCAGGCCACCAGGTGTGATCCTCACTCTGGAGTTAACTAATAAAGGACTAAGGTCACTACAGTTCAAGTCCAACACATCACCTCGTGGAGTCATTACTAGAGCATCTAAGGACACAACAATTGGCGACGAAATTACGAAGTTTTACGCGGAAATGGCTACCCTTGGTACGTTGCAGCCGTTCACCGATGGTGATGATTGGGATGCCTTTGTGGAGAGGCTTGACCATTTCTTCACAGCAAATGACCTGGCAGGAGACGACCCGGCCGCAATGGCTGATAAGTGCAGAGCTATCTTTCTAACCAGTTGTGGGCCCACTGTCTACGGCCTCGTCAGGGACTTGATGGCACCAGCGAAGACAACGACCAAAACGTACAAGGAGCTCGTAACCCTGATCCAGGAGCAACTCAAGCCCAAGGAGAGCATCCTCACAGCCAGATATCGGTTCTATACCCACCGACGGCCCGAAGGCCAGGAAATCACGAAGTATGCCGCAGACCTCAGGAGGCTGGCAGCACCGTGCGAGTTCGGCACCCACCTCAACGAAGCGCTGCGGGACATTTTTTCATTGGAATTGGCCATGAGGGCCTTCTTCACAAGCTGCTGTCGGCGGATACCACAGTCACACTGCAGAAGGCTGCCTCTGTGAGCCAGTCATTCATGACCTTGACCTGCCACTCTAGGCAGATGACTCACCCTCAGGGCTCAAACCCGGCAGGTACTGTGCACAGAGTGGTGCTGTTTAGAGGCTGGATTGTAGAATGCGAACCCTCTCAGGGAAGAGAGAACAGGCCCCCGAGTCCCTTAACTCAGAGTCCGCCGAGGGGGGGCTAATCGAGTAGCACCAGGCTGGCATTGCGGAGGGAATCACAGGGCTCACCAGTGCCGTTTTAAAGACTATGTTTGCAAAGGCTGCAGCACAAAGGGCCACCTCCAGCGAATGTGTAAGAGAAATATGACTCACTGTGTCGATGAAGAGTCTGCAGATGGCCATGAATCCATCGCGGATTATGAAACGATAGGCAGAGAGGCAGCTCAGCCCCACGACGAGGTATATAGCATGTTCACCTGCACCCCCGAGTGTTCCCCACTGAAGGTGGAAGTCGAGATAGAGGGAAGTCCAGTCTTCATGGAAGTGGAGACGGGGGTGAGCCAGTCAGTGATGAATCAAGGAGCCTTTGAGAGGCTATGGGACAATCCGGCTGAACGACCCAAGTTGGTCCCGGATCAGGCAAAGCTGCGCACCTACACCAATGAATTCATCCCAGTCGTTGGTAGTGTGAATGTAAAGGTACTCCATGATGGTGTGGTGCACAAGTTACCTCTGTGGATTGTTGCAGGTGATGGACCAATGGTACTCGGAAGAAGGTGGATGGAGAAGATCCATTGGAGTTGGGAAGACTTCACCCTCCAGCGATCGACGTCCCCTGCGCTCAGAGGCAAAGCAAGCCCACACTTGAGGTTGGATCCAGCACCAGAGAGCAGACCAGCACAGCACCTGAGGCACAGACCGCCAGCACGACTGCGTGGAGGTGATCCAGCTGAGACGACCCGAGCGCACCTTCCAGGCTCCAGTGACAGGACTCCGGAGGAAGAAAATTGGATCCAGAGGCGACTTCCCAGCCTTGGAGGCAGAACCCAGGGAGAAGAGGATCACCGCAGTCAACATCGTGGATGGAGGAAAGATAGCGTCCAAACCACGAGGTGATGCGCTGAAGTAAAAGATGGCCGCGGCCAGACCACAAGGCGAGCGCTGATGGAGCAACACGTGGCACCAAACGGAGAAATGGATTGGGATAAAGAAAGCAAGGCTCTCTTAAAGGAGGCCTGCAATCCACTACAATTAAAGGGACAGTTCCACACACTTAAGCAATGTAACAGTAATTGTAAGTTAGAGACAAAATGTGTAATTGATCGTGTAAAATGTGTAACTGATAATCTGAATTGTGTACATGCAACCAGCGAGGAAAAGTCATGCGATCGCGATCAGACCCACAGTGTGTCCAGTATAAGTAATGAAAAGTTGTGCGATGCAGGATTTCAACTGCACGCAGCCAATGCAGCGGGCAGACACCCATCAGGAGCACACAGGTCCAGCGAGCGACCCAATGCTGTAGCCTGTGTCCTGGGGACCAGAGTCATGCACCATGGAGTGTGGGCACAAGCAGCCAACACACACGAGCTACAGAACAAGCGTCCTCAGCAGGGCAACGGCACCGGTATCGATACCATGCCCCTGACCGGCTCCACCTCTCAGGCACCCAATGGCATCAACTGCCACGAGCCTGAAGGAGCAGACTGTACCAAGGCACAGTCCCCAGACACCATCGCCACCAAGGCCATACCCGGAAACAAAGGGTCACCCCACCACAGTTCCCCCAAAGGAAACAGGCACCAGCCAGGATCACAAACCAAACGACGCCCAGGCCAGCGAGTCAGCAGTTCCCTGTGCACTGCTAGACGACAGCTCCTCAGGGCGCAGCAGCGACCCAGGGCGCAAAGAAAGGACAGGGAGGTCACAGGCATCTGTGAACCGGCCCAACGTTAGAGACCAGGTAACAGCCCCGAGAGCAGGCTATGCGAGCCAACCGGGCTCCCACTGCCAGCACCAGGCACTGAGCCGCCACCAGACGGCAGGAACACAACCCAGCAGCTCCGGAACTAGCTTGTCCTCATGCACCAGTCACTGCATCGATAAGGCATCTAATGTACTTGTCGCACCACGGAACCACAAATGCAATGTGAACCTGTTTTCCTGAACTTGAATGTCCATGAATGCAAGGAGCCTCCGCCATAATCGACGTGGTGGAGAATGGAGTGGTCAAGGACACACACACACACAAGCAGCAACCAACGGCCGTGACTGCACCAACCACTCACCCAAAATCGAAACGACCTGCCAAGGGTCAACCAGACAGAGCCCACATAGAGCTAAGCCCAGAGCACAGTCAAAGCAGAGGCGATTTGCACTAAAGGTTCAGCGGGGGAGTGATGTCATGTATCCTACATGACAACTGTTGGTATTATCTCAAGGTGTGCCACTAGAGGGCACAGCAGTGGGAGACTTGTACGTTACCTGTACAGGTGTGCCCGGCCGAGTATAAAAGGCAGGCCACCTGGTGTGATGCTCACTCTGGAGTTAACTAATAAAGGACGAAGGTCACTACAGTTCAAGTACAGCACATTGCCTCGTGGAGTCATTGCTAGAGCATCTAAGGACACAACATATCTTGTGCTCTAACTGCCCCAGGAGTGTTTGATGGGACAGTGTAGAGGGAGTTTTACTCTGTATCTAACCACATGCTGTACCTCCCCTGGGAGTGTTTGATGGGACAGTGTAGAGGGAGCTTTACTCTGTATCTAACCCGTGCTGTACTTGCCCGGTAGGAGTATTTGATGGGACAGTGTAGAGGGAACTTTACTCTGTATCTAACCCCGTGCTGTACCTGCCCGGGAAGTACTGGATGGGACAGTGTAGAGGGAGTTTTACTCTGTATCTAACCCCATGCTGTACGGCCCTGGGAATGTTTGATGGGACAATGTAGAGGGAGCTTTACTCTGTATCTAACTCATGATGTACTTCCCCTGCGAGTGTTTGATCGGACAGTGCAGAGAGAGCTTTACTCTGTATCAACCCCCGTGCTGTACCTGCCCTGGGGGTGTTGATGGGACAGTGTAGAGGGAGCTTTACTCTGTACCTGACACGTGCTGTACCCGCCCTGGAAGTGTGTGATAGGACTATGTTGAGAGCTTAACTCTGTATCTAACGTGTGTTGTACCTGCCCTGGGAGGGTTTGATGGGACAGTGTAGAGGGAGCTTTACATTGTATCTAACCCATGCTGTACCTGCCCTGGGATTGTTTGATGGGACATTGTAGTGGGAGCTTTACTCTCTATCTAACCTGTTCTGTAACAGCCCTGGGAATGTTTGATTGGACAGTGCAGAGGGAACTTTTCCCTATATCTAACCCATGCTGTAAAAGCCCTGGGAGTGTTTGATTGGACAGTGTAGAGGGAGTTTTACTCTGTATCTAAGCTGTGCTGTACCTGCCCTGGAAATGTTTGATGAGACAGTGCAGAGGGAGCCTCACTCTGTATCTAACCTGTGCTGTACCTGCCCTGGGAATGTTTGATGGGACAGTGCAGAGGGAGCTTTACTCTGTCTCTAACCCGTACTGTACCTGCCCTGGGAATGTTTGATGGGACAGTGCAGAGGGAGCCTCACTCTGTATCTAACCTGTGCTGTACCTGCCCTGGGAGTGTTTGATGGGACAGTGTAGAGAGAGCTTTACTCTGTATCTTACCCCGGGCTGTACCTGCCCTGGGAGTGTTTGATGGGACAGTGTACTGGGAGCTTCACTCTGTATCTAGCCCGTACTGCACCTGCCCTTAGAATGTTTGATGGGACAGTGCAGAGGGAGCCTCACTCTGTATCTAAGCTGTGCTGTACCTGCCCTGGAAATGTTTGATGGGACGGTGCAGAGGGAGCTTTACTCTGTAGCTAACACTGTGCTGTACCTGCGCTGGGAGTGTTTGGTGGGACATTGTAGAGGGAACTTTATTCTGTATTTAACCCTGTGTGTATCTGCCCTGGGAGTATTTGATGTGACAGTTTAGAGGGATCTTTATTCTGTATCTAACCCATGCTGTTCCAGCCCTGGTAGTGTTTGACGGGAAAGTGTAATGCGAGCTTTACTCTATATCTAAACCGTGTATTGCACCTGCCCTGGGATTGTTTGATGGGCAATGTAGAGGGAGCTTTATTCTGTATCTAACCCATGCTGTCCCTGCCCTGGGTGTGTCTGATGGGACAGGACCAAGGGATATTTATTCTGTATCTAACCCGTCATGTACCTGCCCAGGGAATGTTTGATGGGACAGTGCAGAGGGAGCTTTACTCTGTATCTAACCCATGCTATAACTGCCCTGGGAGTGTTTGATGGGACAGTGCAGAGATAGCTTTTCAATGCATCTAACACGTGCTGTATCTGCCCTCGGAGTGTTTGATGGGACAGTGTAGAGGGAGCTTTCTTCTGTATATAACCCGTGCTGTACTTGTCCTGGAAGTGTTTGATGGGACAGTGTGGAGGGAGCTTTACTCTGTATTTAACCCCATGCTGTATGCCCTGGGAGTGTGTGATGGGATAGTGTGGAGGGAGCTTTACTCTGTATCTGACCCGTGCTGTCCCTGCCCTGGGAATGTTTGATGGGACAGTGCAGAGGGAGCTTTACCCTGTATCTAACCCGTGCTGTACCTGCACTAGCAGTGTTTGATGGGACAGTGTAGAGGGAGTTTTACTCTCTATCTAACGCGTGCTGCACCTGCCCTTGGAGTGTTTAATGGGATAGTGTAGAGGGAACTTTACTCTGTATTTAACCCCTTGCTGTATCTACCCTGGGAGTATTTGATGCGACAGTGTAGAGGGAGCTTTACTCTGTATCTAACCCTTGCTGTACATGCCCTGGGATTGTTTGATGGGCAGTATAGAGGGAGCTTTACTCTGTCTCTAACATGTGCTGTACCTGCCCTGGGATTGTTTGATGGGCAGTATAGAGGGAGCTTTACTCTGTCCATAACCCATGCTGTACCTGCGCTGGGAGTGTTTGATGGGACAGTGTACAGGGTGCTTTACTCTATATCTAACCAGTGCTGTACGTGCGCTGGGAGTATTTGATGGGACATTGTAGTGGGAGATTTAATATGTATGTAACCCGTCATGTACTTGCCCTGGGAGTGTTTGATGGGATAGTGTAGAGGGAGCGTTTGATGGGACTGTGTAGAGGGACCTTTACTCTGTATCTAACCCATGCTGTACCTTCCCTGGGCGTGTGTGATTGGACTATGCAGAGGGAACATTACTCTCTAACTAACGTGTGCTGTACCTGCCCTGGGGGAGTTTGATGTGACAGTGTAGAGGGAGATTCACTCTGTATCTAACCCGTGCTGTACCAGCCCTGGCAGTGTTTGACGATGCAGTGCACAGGGAGCTTTACTGTGCATGTAACCCGTGCTGTACCTGCCCTGGGAGTGTTGATGAGACAGTATAGAGGGAGCTTTACTCTGTATCTAACCCGTACTGTACCTGCCCTGGGAGTGTTTGATGGGAAGTGTAGAGGGAACTTTACACTGTATCTAACCCATGCTGTACTTGCTCTGTGAGTTTCTGATGGGACAGTGGAGAGGGATCTTTACTTTGTAGTTGATGCGTGCTGTCCCTGCCCTGGAAGTGTGTGATAGGACTATGTAGAGAGCTTAACTCTGTATCTAACTTGTGCTGTACCTGTCCTGAGAGTGTTCGATGTGACAGTGTAGAGGTAGATTCACTCTGTATCTAACCCGTGCAGTACCTGCCCTGGGAGTGTTTGATGGGACAGTGCAGAGGGAGCTTTACTCTGTATCTAACCCTTGCTGTACCTGCGCTGGGAGTGTTTGATGGGACAGTGTAGAGGGAGCTTTACATTGTATCTAAACAGTGCTGTAACTGCCCTGGGAGTGTTTGATGGGACAGCATAGAAGGAGCTTTACTCTGTATCTAACCCTTGCTGTACCTGCGCTGGGAGTGTTTGATGGGACAGTGTAGAGGCTGCTTTTCTCTGTATCTAATCAGTGCTATAGCTGCCCTGGGAGTGTTTGACGGGAGAAAGTAGAGGGAGCTTTAGTCTATAGAAACAGAGAAACATAGAAACAGAAAATAGGTGCAGGAGTAGGCCATTCGGCCCTTCTAGCCTGCACCGCCTTTCAATGAGTTCATGGCTGAACATGCAACTTCAGTACCCCATTCCTGCTTTCTCACCATACCCCTTGATCCCCCTAGTAGTAAGGACTTCATCTAACTCCTTTTTGAATATATTTAGTGAATTGGCCTCAACAACTTTCTGTGGTAGGGAATTCCACAGGTTCACCACTCTCTGGGTGAAGAAGTTTCTCCTCATCTCGGTCCTAAATGGCTTACCCCTTATCCTTAGACTGTGACCCCTGGTTCTGGACTTCCCCAACATTGGAAACATTCTTCCTGCATCTAACCTGTCGAAACCCATCAGAATTTTAAACGTTTCTATGAAGTCCCCTCTCATTCTTCTGAACTCCAGTGAATACAAGCCCAGTTGATCCAGTCTTTCTTGATAGGTCAGTCCCGCCATCCCGGGAATCAGTCTGGTGAACCTTCAATGCACTCCCTCAATAGCAAGAATGTCCTTCCTCAGGTTAGGAGACCAAAACTGAACACAATACTACAAGTGTGGCCTCACCAAGGCCCTGTACAATTGTAGCAACACCTCCCTGCCCCTGTACTCAAATCCTCTCGCTATGAAGGCCAACGTGCCATTTGCTTTCTTAACCGCCTGCTGTACCTGCATGCCAACCTTCAATGACTGATGTACCATGACACCCAGGTCTCGTTGCACCTCCCCTTTTCCTAATCTGTCACCATTCAGATAATAGTCTGTCTCTCTGTTTTTACCACCAAAGTGGATAACCTCACATTTATCCACATTATACTTCATCTGCCACGCATTTGCCCACTCGCCTAACCTATCCAAGTCGCTCTGCAGCCTCATAGCATCCTCCTCGCAGCTCACACTGCCACCCAACTTAGTGTCATCCGCAAATTTGGAGATACTACATTTAATCCCCTCGTCTAAATCATTAATGTACAGTGTAAACAGCTGGGGCCCCAGCACAGAACAGGTACCCCACTAGTCACTGCCTGCCATTCTGAAAAGTCCCCATTTACTCCTACTCATTGCTTCCTGTCTGACAACCAGTTCTCAATCCATGTCAGCACACTACCCCCAATCCCATGTGCTTTAACTTTGCACATTAATCTCTTGTGTGGGACCTTGTCGAAAGCCTTCTGAAAGTCCAAATATACCACATCAATTGGTTCGCCCTTGTCCACTCTACTGGAAACATCCTCAAAAAATTCCAGAAGATTTGTCAAGCATGATTTCCCTTTCACAAATCCATGCTGACTTGGACCTATCATGTCACCTCTTTCCAAATGCGCTGCTATGACATCCTTAATAATTGATTCCATCATTTTACCCACTACCGATGTCAGGCTGACCAGTCTATAATTTCCAGTTTTCTCTCTCCCTCCTTTTTTAAAAAGTGGGGTTACATTGGCTATCCTCCACTCGATAGGAACTAATCCAGAGTCAATGGAATGTTGGAAAATGACTGTCAATGCATCCGCTATTTCCAAGGCCACTTCCTTAAGTACTCTGGGATGCAGTCCATCAGGCCTGGGGATTTATCGGCCTTCAATCCCATCAATTTCCCCAACACAATTTCCCGACTAATAAGGATTTCCCTCAGTTCCTCCTCCTTACTAGACCCGCTGACCCCTTTTATATCCGGAAGGTTGTTTGTGTCCTCCTTAGTGAATACCGAACCAAAGTACTTGTTCAATTGGTCCGCCATTTCTTTGTTCCCCGTTATCACTTCCCCTGATTCTGACTGCAGGGGACCTACGTTTGTCTTTACTAACCTTTTTCTCTTTACATATCTATAGAAACTTTTGCAATCTGTCTTAACGTTCCCTGCAAGCTTCTTCTCGTACTCCATTTTCCCTGCCCTAATCAAACCCTTTGTCCTCCTCTGCTGAGTTCTAAATTTCTCCCAGTCCCCGGGTTCGCTGTTATTTCTGGCCAATTTGTATGCCACTTCCTTGGCTTAAATACTATCCCTGATTTCCCTTGATAGCCACGGTTGAGCCACCTTCCCTTTTTCATTTTTACGCCAGACAGGAATATACAATTGTTGTTGTTCATCCATGCGGTCTCTAAATGTCTGCCATTGCCCATCCACAGTCAACCCCTTAAGTATAATTCGCCAATCTATCCTCGCCAATTCACGCCTCATACCTTGAAAGTTAGCCTTCTTTAAGTTCTGGACCATGGTCTCTGAATTAACTGTTTCATTCTCCATCCTAATGCAGAATTCCACCATATTATGGTCACTCTTCCCCAAGGGGCCTCGCACAACGAGATTGCTAATTAATCCTCTCTCATTACACAACACCCAGTCTAAGATGGCCTCCCCCCTAGTTGGTTCCTCGATATATTGGTCTAGAAACCATCCCTTATGCACTCCAGGAAATCCTCCTCCACCGTATTGCTTCCAGTTTGGTTAGCCCAATCTATGTGCATATTAAAGTCACCCATTATAACTGCTGCACCTTTATTGCATGCACCCCTAATTTCCTGTTTGATGCCCTCCCCAACATCACTACTACTGTTTGGAGGTCTGTACACAATTCCCACTAAAGTTTTTTGCCCTTTGGTGTTCTGCAGCTCGACCCATATAGATTCCACATCATCCAAGCTAATGTCCTTCCTAACTATTGCATTAATCTCCTCCTTAACCAGCAATGCTACCCCACCTCCTTTTCCTTTTATTCTATCCTTCCTGAATGTTGAATACCCCTGGATGTTGAGTTCCCAGCCCTGATCATCCTGGAGCCACATCTCTGTAATCCCAATCACATCATATTTGTTAACATCTATTTGCACAGTTAATTCATCCACCTTATTGCGGATACTCCTTGCATTAAGACACAAAGCCTTCAGGCTTGTTTTTTTAACACCCTTTGTCCTTTTAGAATTTTGCTGTACAGTGGCCCTTTTTGTTCTTTGTCTTGGGTTTCTATGCCCTCCACTTTTCCTCATCTCCTTTCTGTCTTTTGCTTTTGTCTCCTTTTTGTTTCCCTCTGTCTCCCTGCATTGGTTCCCATTCCCCTGCCACATTAGTTTAACTCCTCCCCAACAGCACTCGCAAACACTCCCCCTAGGACATTGGTTCCGGTCATGCCCAGGTGCAGACCGTCCGGTTTGTACTGGTCCCACCTCCCCCAGAACCGGTTCCAATGCCCTAGGAATTTGAATCCCTCCCTGCTGCACCACTGCTCAAGCCACGTATTCATCTGCGCTATCCTGCGATTCCTACTCTGACTAGCACGTGGCACTGGTAGCAATCCCGAGATTACTACTTTTGAGGTCCTACTTTTTAATTTAGCTCGTAGTTCCTTAAATTCGTTTCGTAGGACCTCATCCCTTTTTTTTACCTATGTCATTGGTACCAATGTGCACCACGACAACTGGCTGTTCTCCCTCCCTTTTTAGAATGTCCTGCACCCGCTCCGAGACATCCTTGACCCTTGCACCAGGGAGGCAACATACCATCCTGGAGTCTCGGTTGCGGCCGCAGAAACGTCTATCTATTCCCCTTACAATTGAATCCCCTATCACTATCACTCTCCCACTCTTTTTCCTGCCCTCCTGTGCAACAGAGCCAGCCACGGTGCCATGAACTTGGCTGCTGCTGCCCTCCCCTGATGAGTCATCCCCCCCAACAGTACCCAAAGCAGTGTATCTGTTTTGCAGGGGGATGACCACAGGGGACACCTGCACTACCTTCCTTGCACTGCTCTTCCTGCTGGTCTTCCATTCCCTATCTGGCTGTGGACCCTTTACCTGCGGTACGACCAACTCGCTACACGTGCTACTCACGTCATTCTCAGCATCGTGGATGCTCCAGAGTGAATCCACCCTCAGCTCCAATTCCGCAACGCGGTCCGTCAGGAGCTGGAGGCGGATACACTTCCCGCACACATAGCCGTCAGGAACACTGGTGTCGTCCCTGAGTTCCCACATGGTACAGGAGGAGCATAACACGTGACCGAGCTCTCCTGCCATGACATAACCCTTTAATAAGCAACAACAATGCTAAAGTTTACTCACTGTTATAAAAGAGAAAAAAGAAAAACTACTCACCAATCACCAGCCAATCACTTACCCCCTTGGCTGTGACGTCACCTTTCTGTTTCTTTCTACTTCATATTTTGCCTTCTCCCTATAGCTGCACTGGCTCGCCTCTCGCCGATTCTGGAACTCACGCCTCTCCACGTAACTCCTCACGCTGCTCCCGACTGCCGCTGCATTGGGCCTTTATAGGCCTCCGCCGACCCCGGAACTCACGCCTCTCCATGCACCTCCTCGACGCTATATCTAACCTGTGTTGTACCTGCCCTGGGAGTATTTGATTGGACAGTTTAGAGGGAGCTTTAATCTGTTTCTGACCCGTGCTGTCCCTGCCCTGGGAGTGTTTGATGGGACAGTGCAGTGGGAGCTTTACTCTGTATCTAATTCATGCTATAAATGCCCTGGGAGTGTTCGATGGGATAGTGTAGAGGTAGCTTTACTCTGTATCTAGCTCGTGATATACCTGCCCTGGAAATATTTGATGGGACAGTTTAGAGTGAGCTTTATTCTGTATCTAACCTGTGCTGTACCTGCCCAGAGAGTGTTTGATGGGACAATGTAGTAGGAGCTTTACTCTGTATCTAACCCGTTCTGTACATGCCCTGGTAGTGTTTGATGGGATAGTGTACTGGAAGCTTTACTCTGTATCTAACCCATGCTGTACTTGCCATGGTAGTATTTGATGTGATAACGTAGAGGGAGCTTTACTCTGTATCTAACCTGTGCTGTACATGCCCTGGGATTATTTGATGGGATATTTTAGTGGGAGCTTTATTCTGTATCTAACGCATGCTGTACCTGCGCTGGGAGTGTTAGATAGGATAGTGTCGAAGGAGCTTTACTCTGTATCTAACACGTGCTGTACCTGCACTGGGAGTGTTTGATGGGGGCAGTGTAGAGGGAGCTTTACTCTGTATCTAACCCATGCTGTACCTGCCCTGGGAGTATTTGATGTGACAATGTAGAGGGAGATTTACTCTGTATCTAACCCCGTGCTGTACCTACCCTGTCATTGCTTCACGGGACAATGTAGTGGGAGGTTTACTCTGTATCTAACCCCGTGCTGTATGCTCTGGGAGTGTGTGATGGGATAGTGTGGAGGGAGCTTTACTCTGTATCTGACCCGTGCTGTCCCTGCCCTGGGAATGTTTGATGGGACAGTGTAGAAGGAGCTTTACCCTGTATCTAACCCGTGCTGTACCTGCACTAGCAGTGTTTGATAGGACAGTGTCGAGGGAGTTTTATTCTCTATCTAACGCGTGCTGCACCTGCCCTGGGAGTGTTTAATGGGATAGTGAAGAGGGAACTTTACTCTGTATTTAACCCCGTGCTGTATCTACCCTGGGAGTATTTGATACAACAGTGTAGAGGGAGTTTTACTCTGTATCTAACCCTTGCTGTACATGCCCTGGGAGTGTTTGATGGGACAGTGTAGAGGGAGCTTTACTCTGTATCTAACCCGTGTTGTATCAGCCCTGCGAGTGTGTGACGGGACATTGTAGTGGGCGAGTTACTCTACATCTAACCCGTTTTGTACCTGCCCTGCGAATGTTTGATGTGACAGTGTAGCGGGAGCTTTAATCTGTACCTAACCCGTGCTGTCCGTGCCCTGAAAGTTTTTGACAGGACAATATAGTGGGAGCTTTATTCTATAGCAAACGCATGTTGTACCTGCCCTGGGAGTGTTTGACGGGACCATGTTGAGGGAGCTTCATTCTGCATCTAACCTGTACTGTTCCTGCCCTCGGATTGTTTGTTGTGAGAGTGTAGAAGGATGTATACTCTGTATCTAACCGGTACTGGACCTGCCCCGGGAGTGTTTGATGGAACAATATAGACGGAGCTTTACTTTGTATCTAACCATTCCTGTACCTGCCCAGGTCGTGTTTGATGGGAGAGTTAGAGGGAGCTTTACTCTGTATCTAACCCGTGCTGTACATGCCCTGGAAGTGTTTGAGCGGACAGTGTGGAGAGAGCTTTACTCTGTATCTAACTCGTACTGTACCTGCCCTGGGAGTGTTTGATGGGATATTGTGGGAGTTTTACTCTGTATCTAACCTTTGATGTACCATCCCTGGGAATATTTGATGTGACAGTGTAGAGGGAGCTTTACTCTGTATCTAACCCCATGCTGTACCTGCCCTGGGAGTGTTTGATAGGACATTGTATTGGGAGCTTTAATCTGTACCTAACCCCGTGCTGTACCTGCCCTGGGAGTGTTTGACGGGACCATGTTGAGGGAGCTTTATTCTGTATCGAACCCCTGCTGTACCTGCCCTGGAAGTGTTTGAGCGGACAGTGTGGAGAGAGCTTTACTCTGTATCTAACTTGTACTGTACCTGCCCTGGGAGTGTTTGATGGGATATTGTGGGAGTTTTACTCTGTATCTAACCTTTGATGTACCATCCCAGGGAGTATTTGATGTGACAGTGTAGAGGGAGCTTTACTCTGTATCTAACCCCGTGCTGTACCTGCCCTGGGAGTGTTTGATGGGACATTGTATTGGGAGCTTTAATCTGTACCTAACCCCGTGCTGTACCTGCCCTGGGAGTGTTTGACGGGACCATGTTGAGGGAGCTTTATTCTGTCTCTAACACGTGCTGTACCTGCTCTGGGAGTGTGTGATGGGACTGTGTAGAGGGAGCTTTACTGTGAATCGAACCCGTCATGTACCTGCCCTGTGAATGTTTGATGGGACAGTGTCAAGGGAGCTTTACTCTATACCTAACCCGTGCTGTACCTGCCCTGGGAGTGTTTGACGGGACAATGTAGTCGGAGCTTTACTCTATATCTAACCCGTGCTGTACATGCCCTGGTAGTGTTTGATGGGATAGTGTACTGGGAGCTTTACTCTGCATCTAACCCGTGCTGTACCTGCCCAGAGAGTATTTGATGGGACAATGTTAAGGGAGCTTTACTCTGTATTTAACCTGTGCTGTACATGCCCTGGGATTATTTGATGGGATATTTTAGTGAGAGATTTATTCTGTATCTAACGCATGCTGTACCTGCGCTGGGAGTGTTCGATAGAATAGTGTCGAAGGAGCTTTACTCTGTATCTAACCCATGCTGTACCTGCGCTGGGAGTATTTGATGTGACAATGTAGAGGGAGCTTTACTCTGTATCTAACCCCATGCTGTACCTGCCCTGGGAGTATTTCATGTGACAATGTAGAGGGAGCTTTACTCTGTATCTAACCCCGTGCTGTACCTACCCTGTCATTGCTTCACGGGACAGTGTAGAGGGAGCTTTACTCTGTATCTAACCCCGTGCTGTACCTGCCCTGGTCGTGTTTGACGTGACAATGTAGTGGGAGCTTTACTCTGTATCTAACCCGTGCTGTACCTGCGCTATGAGTGCTTGATGGGACAGTGTGGAGGGAGCTTTACTCTGTATCTGATCCGTGCTGTCCCTGCCCTGGGAATGTTTGATGGGACAGTGTAGAGGGAGCTTTACCCTGTATCTAACCTATGCTGTACATGCCCCGGGAGTGTTTGATGGGACAGTGTAGAGGGAACTTTACTCTGTATTTAACCCCGTGCTGTATCTACCCTGGGAGTGTTTGATGGGACAGTGAAGAGGGAGCTTTACTCTGTATCTAACCCGTGTTGTGTCTGCCCTGCGAGTGTGTGACGGGACCATGTTGAGGGAGATTTATTCCGTATCTAACCTGTGCTGTCTGGGTGTGTTTCATTTGACATTGTAGAAGGATGTATACTCTGTATCTAATCGGTGCTGTACCTGTGCTGGGAGTGTGTGATGGGGGAGTGTAGAAGGACCTTTACTCTGTATATAAGGTGTGCTGCACCTGCCCCGGGAGTGTTTATGGGACAGTGTAGAGGGAGCTTTACTCTGTATCTAACCCTTCCTGTACCTGCCCTGGGAATGTTTGATGGGATATTGTGGGAGTTTTACTCTGTATCTAACCTTTGATGTACCATCCCTGGGAGTATTTGATGTGACATTGTATTGGGAGCTTTAATCTGTACCTAACCCCGTGCTGTACCTGCCCTGGGAGTGTTTGACGGGACCATGTTGAGGGAGCTTTATTCTGTATCTAACCCGTGCTGTACCTGCCCTGGGAGTGTGTGATGGGGCTGTGTAGAGGAAGCTTTACTGTGTATCAAACCCGTGCTGTACCTGCTCTGTGAGTGCTTGATGGGACAGTCTAGAGGGAACTGTACTCTGTATCTAACCCGTGCTGTACCTGCCCTGGGAGTGTTTGATGGGACAGAGTAGAGGGAGCTTTAATCTGTATCTAATCCGTGCTGTCCCTGCCTGGGAATATTTGATGGGACAGTGTAGCCGGAGCTTTATCCTCTCTCTAACCCATGCTGTACCTGCCCCGGAAGTGTTTGATGGGACAGAGTAGAGGGAGCTTTAATCTGTATCTAACCGGTGCTGCAGCTGCCCTGGGAGTGTTTAATGGGATAGTGTAGAGGGAGCTTTACTCTGGATCTAACCCGTGTTGTATCTGCCCTGGGAGTGTGTGACGGGACATTGTAGTGGAAGAGTTACTCTATATCTAACCCGTGTTGTACCTGCCCTGCGAATGTTTGACGGGATCATGTCGAGGGAGCTTTACTCTGTATCTAACCCGTGCTGTACCTGCCCTGGGAGTATTTGATGTGACAATGTAGCGGGAGCTTTAATCTGGACCTAACCCGTGCTGTCTGTGCCCTGAAAATTTTTGACAGGACAATGTAGTGGTTGCTTTATTCTATCGCTAACCCATGTTGTACCTGCCCTGGGAGTGTTTTACGGGACCATGTTGAGGGAGCTTCATTCTGCATCTAACCTGTGCTGTTCCTGCCCTGGGATTGTTTGTTGCGAGAGTGTAGAAGAATGTATACTCTGTATCTAACCCCATGCTGTACCTGCCCTGGGAGTGTTTGATGGGACAGTGTCAAGGGAGCTTTACTCTGTATCTAACCTGTACTGTACCTGCCCTGAGAGTGTTTGATGGGACAATATAGACGGAGCTTTACTTTGTATCTCACCCTTCCTGTACCTGCCCAGATAGTGTTTGATGGAACAGGTTAGAGGAAGGTTTCTCTGTATCTAACCTGTGCTATAATTGCCCTGGAAGTGTTTGATGGGACAGTGTTGTGGGAGCTTTACGATATATCTAACACATGTTGTACCTGCCCTGGGTGTGTTTGATGGGACAGTGCAGAGGGAACTTTACTCTGTATCTAACCCGTGATACACCAGCCCTGCGAGTATCTGATGTGACAGTGTAGAGGGAGCTTTAGTCTGTATCTGACCTGTGCTGTACCTGCCCTGGTAGTGTTTGACAGACAATATAGTGGCAGCTTTACTCTGTATCTAACAAATGTTGTACCTGCTGTGGGAGTGTTTGATGAGCAGTGTAGAGGAAGCTTTATTCTGTATCTAACCCATGCTATACCTGCGTTGGGAGTGTTTGAAGGGGACACTGTAGGGGGAGCTTTACTCTGTATCTAACCCTGTGCTGTACCTGCCCTGGGAGTGTTTGATGTGACATTGTAGAGGGAGCTTTACTCTGTATCTTACTCCGTGCTGTAACTGCCCTGGGAATGTTTGATGGGACAGCGTAGAGGGAGCTTTACTCTGTATCTAACCTGTGCTGTAGCTGCCCTGGGTTTTTTGATGGGACATTGTAGAGGGATCTTTACTCTGTATTTAACATGCACTGTACCTGCCCTGGGAATGTTTGATGGGACAGTGCAGAGGGAGCTTTGCACTATATCTAACCCATGCTGTAAATGCCCTGAGAGTGTTTGATTGGACAGTGTAGAGGGAGCTTTACTCTGTATCTCACCCTTGCTGTACCTGCCCTGGGCGTGTTTGATGGGCAGTCTAGAGGGAACATTTCTCTGTTTATAGCCCATACTGTACCTGCGCTGGGAGTGTTTGATGGGACAGTGTAGAGGATGCTTTTCTCTGTATCTGACTAGTGCTATAGCTGCCCTGGGAGTATTTGATAGGACAGTGTAGAGTGAGATTTACTCTGTATCTAACCCATGCTATACCTGCCCTGGGAGTTTTTGACAGGAGAAGGGAGAGGGAGCTTTACTCTATATCTAACCCGTGATGTACCTGCCCTGGCAGTGTTTGAGGGGACCATGTAGAGGGAGCTTTACTCTGTATCTAACCTGTGCTGTACATGCCCTGGAATTGTTTGATGGGATATTGTGGAAACTTTACTCTGTATCTAAGCCTTGCTATACCTGCCCTGGAAGTGTTTGATGGCACAGTGTACTGGGAGCTTTACTCTGTATCTAACCCCGTGCTGTACCTGCCCTGGGAGTGTTTGATGGGACAGTGTACTGGGAGCTTTACTCTGTATCTAACCCTTGCTGTACCTGCCCTGGGAGTATTTGATGTGACAGTGTTGCGGGAGCTTTAATCGGTACCTAACCCGTGCTGTCCGTGGCCTGACAATTTTTGACAGGACAATGCAGTGGGAGCTTTATTCCATAGCTAACCCATGTTGTACCTGCCCTGGGAGTGTTTGACGAGACTATGTTGAAGGAGCATTATTTTGTATCTAACCTGTGCTGTTCCTGCCCTCGGATTGTTTGTTGCGACAGTGTAGATGAATGTATAATCTGTATCTAATCGGTGCTGTACCTGCCCTGGCAGTGTTTGACGGGACAATATAGATGGAGCTTTACTCTGTATCTAACTCCGTGCTGTACCTGCCCTGGGAGTGTTTGATGGGACAGTGTAGAGGGAGCTTTACTCTGTATCTAACCTTTGATGTACCATCCCTGGGAGTATTTGATGTGACAGTGTAGGGAGAGCTTTACTCTGTGTCTAACCCCGTGCTGTACCTGCCCTGGGAGTGTTTGATGGGACATTGTCGTGGAGCTTTAATCTGAATCTAACCCCGTTCTGTACCTGCCCTGGCAGTGTTTGACGGGACCATGTTGAGGGAGCTTTATTCTGTACCTAACCCATGCTGTACCTGCCCTGGGAGTGTGTGATGGGGCTGTGCAGAGGGAGCTTTACTCTGCATCGAACCCTTGCTATACCTGCCCTGTGAGTGCTTGATGGGGACAGTGTCAAGGGAGCTTTACTCTGTATCTAACCCGTGCTGTACCTGCCCTGGGAGTGTTTGATGGGACAGAGTAGAGGGAGCTTTAATCTGTATCTAATCCGTGATGTCCCTGCCTGGGAATATTTGATGGGACAGTGTAGCAGGAGGTTTACTCTGTATCTAACCCATGCTGTGCCTGCCCTCAGAGTGTTTGATGGGATATTGTGAGAGTTTTACTCTCTATCTAACCCATGCTGTACATGCCCCGGGACTGTTTGATGGGACAGTGTAGAGGGATCTTTGCTCTGTATCTAACCTGTGCTGTACCTGCCCTGGCAGTGTTTGATGGGACTGTGTAGAGGGAGCTTTACTCTGGATCTAACCCATGTTGTATCTGCCCTGGGAGTGTGTGACGGGACATTGTAGTGGGAGAGTTACTCTATATCTAACCCATGTTGTACCTGCCCTGGGAGTGTTTGACGGGACCATGTTGAGGGAGCTTCATTCTGCATCTAACCTGTTCTGTTCTCGCCCTGGGATGGTTTGTTGCGCGAGTGTAGAAGGATGTATCTCTGTATCTAACCCCATGCTGTACCTGCCCTGGGAGTGTTTGATGGGGACAGTGTCAAGGGATCTTTACTCTGTATCTAACCTGTACTGTACCTGGCCTGGGAATGTTTGATGGGACAATATAGACGGAGCTTTACTTTGTATGCAACCCTTCCTGTACCTGCCCAGGTAGTGTTTGATGGGACAGTGTAGAGGGAGTTTTCTCTGTATCTAACCTGTGCTATAACTGCCCTGGATGTTGTAGAATTTACCAATATCTCACAAAGATTCCAGGTACCTTTCCCCTGCAGAGGAGAAGAATCCTTTTCTGGGCTTTTAAAATGAGTTTAAAGGGGCAGACGAAGTCTGCGGGGGATAAAAGGAGATGCATTCATGGAGACCGCCCCCCCGCCCCGCCCAGTGTTTGGACTCATAGGAAAGGGAATTCAAAATTGACCTTAATTACAGATGCTTGAGATCCCCTAAACATCTATGGGAAGGAGCATATCAATTTTTAAGATTCTACAACATTTTGGCTGCAAAAAAGAGTTACCAAATACAGGAGGTGGGGGCAACCTCTGAAGCAAATTCATGTATTAAGGATCCCAGGCTATTCACCCGCTAAGAGATAATCGAATTACCCAATCAAGCACAATGGAAATCATGGTCAGAAAAACTGGACAATCCTAAAACAATGCAAAACCAGTGATAGCACATTCTCACACACTAATCGAGTTACTGCTGACAAAGGAGACATTTGAAAATCAATGGACAGAACAGTTTAAACAGAGCCCAAGAGATTTGATAGGAGATAACGGAGCCTTTTTTTGGGATATATCTATCCCCTAGTTTTACAAGGAAAGACGAGCAGAACACAGACTGGAACTCGCACAGACTCGAGCAGAACACAGACTGGAACTCGCACAGACACGAGCAGAACACAGACTGGAACTCGCACAGACACGAGCAGAACACAGACTGGAACTCGCACAGACACGAGCAGAACACAGACTGGAACTCGCACAGACTCGAACAGAACACAGACTGGAACTCGCACAGACTCGAGCAGTACATAGACTGGAACACAGACACAGACACAAGCAGCCTGCTTCCTCAACAGTGAAGAAATGGAATAGTGAAGGAAACTACCAGAACTCATCAGGAACTGACCGAGCACGAGGCCCACGAAACGGAAGGTTGTCAGCAACCAAATTGACAACCGCTCTACAATCTACTTCTGAACGACCCAACGGGAGAGAAATTACCTAAAGGGACTAACTAAAACTATTCCTAACCAAAGAAAGTGGGTGCTTACCCCATAGATCCAAAACGCAACTTAGCGCATCAACGGACGCACCCCAACCGAAGACTACGCAGTCCGAAGTCCTCTCCTCTGTCTGAGGTGCGGCTCGCCTAGAAGGCCAAGTGCAGCGAACCCCGAAACCGTGATTCACCAGCAACTGTCTAAAGGGATTGGTGAGCATAGCCCCTGAACCCTCAGAGCTTAGTTAGGGGAATTGGGAGGGGGGAGGCTGGGATAACTTGTGTAAATGTATCTGCATTCTCCTCTTTACCCCCTTTAGAGTTTAAGCTGTATTCTTTTCCCCACAGGCTGTAATTTGACATTTTATTCAATGAGTTGTACCCCTCAGTGTGTATTGGTTATTAAAGGTGTGCCTTTTACTTCTTTTTAAACACAATAAAGCCATACCTGCTTCCTACCTTGAAACCGATTGTCTGTCCAAGTCTGTCACAGTCCCTTCATAATTCCAGTGTCTAGAACCAAGGGTGTGGGAGCGATTCAGAACGGCTCATATAAGGTCAGACGGGAAAGCTGACCCCCTGCAAACCAACCCTTACACATGGCGACCCAGATGGGACACTGGTACAAGGGACGTGATAAGAGAGAGACTGGTTTCAGGAAATGAAGCAAAATGGAAGAGGGGATTTCCTCGTATGTGTTTAAGAGGGTAAATGTGGCTAAGGAGTGGGTACTCGATCTATTGTATGCTGAGCGTCCAGAAGATGCTGCAGCTCAATGGACCGAGAGCAAGGACCATAAAAAGTTGATAGAGAAGGCCATTTGGCTAATTTGTCTTCAGCAACAGATCCGGCTTCGAGATGAGGTGAATGAGAAATTAAAGGGAGTATTGAGACAGGCAGAAGAGAGGTCCAGCACAAGGGCCACAGTCAGGGAAAGTCTGTGGACAGAGGTGGGACAGTTAAAGGAAAGTAGAGAGCTCACTAAAGAAAGGTACAAAACCCAATTGGACCTTTTACAGTGTCAGATTATTGAAGCCAAGAATACTGAACGGGCATTGCGGGAAGAGAATTCCCGCCTCGCCAAGCAAGTTAAAGAGTATGGGGAGAGGGTGAGAGACATTCAGGTAGCCTATAAGGTAGCCAGTACCACGGAATTTGAGGCAGGAGACCACGGCCCCTGCCAGCAGCTGATCCAAAGCTTGAACCTTGCTCTATCCCGGGCTAAAGGCATGGTGTATCTGATAAACCCAGGTTTAGCCCAGGAACACCTGGTTGGGCAAGGAGAAACCCCTCAGTCACCGCCTGCAGCTCCCAGGAATGGCCCGGGGCAGCAGGGGTGTCAGCCAGAGTGTAGGGCAGGCAAGGATTGTGAACTACCAACACCGGCAGCCCCGAGTTTTAACTCGGCTTGGCAGCAGGGGCAAGAGGCTTCCACAATAAAAGAAGGGCCGGAACCAGGGCCAATGCACCCGGTCCGGCACCAGAAGTTTGGCCCGCCTGATGCCAATGGGGCAGCAGGACTCCTAGAAAGCAACTTCGTAGTTCCCCATGACACCCAAAGACTGAGGGCTATGATAGGCCACCTAAATAAGCTCACCCAACAGGGGGATCCCTCGGTACACTTCATGGAAGTGGAACACACAGGGGATATTAACGGGTGTGATGATTCGGAGCAGGCTAAGCTGTTGCTCTTCTTGCTCGACACCAAGCTGTGCCATTCCCTCTCTGCAGACAGCAGAAAGGGGCGAAACACGTACGCTACGGTTAAGGAGGAGGTTCCAGAGGCCATGGGTATGAACGACGGGAGTCCTTTCTCCCGAGTGGAGAAAACAGTGCAGCTCTATGGGGAGACTCCACAGGCTTTCGCCGACAGGTTGTGTCCGGTCTTCAAAAGGGCCTGTAGTGGGGTTCTTGACCGGGCCCACCTGAACCCTAACGAGCTGGCTCATTGGCTCCGCAGCCTGGTAGCAAACAGCTTACCTGGAGTAAAGGCAAAAGCCGAGGTCTGGTTCGATCCAAGAGATCCCAGAACCACCGAGGAGACAGTGGTCAGACAGTTGACACTGGCTTACCGGAACGGTAGAGGGACAGAGGAGCCCTCCTCGAAAGGGAGGGTCCATGAGATCAAACTCAGCCAAAGCAAGAGAGAGTGGCATCAGGAAGGTGGGAACCCTCCCCACAAAGGGGGCGAGTGTTTTGGGTGTGGGAAAAGTGGGCACTGGAGGAAGGACTGCAGGAACCCGTGGAAAGAGACTAAGGGAAAGGCCACTTCAGCCCCAGCCCGTAAGGCCGGGGCAGGAACACCCGACTAATATGAGACACTCGTAGCCGCCCTACAGACACTCATAAATGGATAGGGAGCAGTAGCTATCGCAACCGGTGCAGTAGCCGGTACGGTAAAACCCTCTGCTCCAACCCACCCAGATGCATGACTAGAGCCAGCGCAGCCTCTGTACCTGTGTTCCCTAGAGTACGATGCCTGGAAGAGACCATGCGTTACGATGGAGGTGGAGAAAGTGAAAGGTACCTACCTGCTCGATACTGGTGCTTCCAGCACCCTTGTATATGCAGATAACCCAGCTACTTCACCTCTATCGAACGGGGTCCCGTACAGTCTAGTGGGGTTCACAGGCAATGAGCAAACTGGTTCGTTTTCCATCCCGCTCACCATTCAGTTAGGGACACTCAAAACCAAATGGAAGTGTGTCCTGATGAAATGGGAGCAGAATGGAAAAGGGATTCTGGGGGCTGATTTTATCATTGGCCACCAGATCCTAGTGGATCTCAGGAACCACTGTCTATGGGGAGCTATAGTGACTGACAGGGAAGGTGAGGTGGCGGTGATCCCAGAAAAAGGAGCCAAGGGAACATTGTGTACCGTGAAGCCAAAGGAGGGTTACGACTTGGAATTACTGGTCAGTAACACCCCAGTGGAGTACCAGGCACATGTACGGGCACACCTTGCAGCATTCGCCACCCACAAACATGACTGTGGCAGGATAACAGGGGTGGAAGTTAGTATAGAAGGGGACCCCATGACCCGACCACAAAAGCAACTTACCCAGGGAGGCAGAGGCAGACCTGACAACGGCACTGGGATCACTGGCAGAGCAAGGGGTGTTGAGACCGATAGCAACCCATGTGAACTCTCCACTGTGGCCGGTTAAGAAACCGGACAACTCATGGAGGGCCACCGTGGACTATCGAGTACTAAATCAGAATATCCCTGCCTGTGCACCCACTGTAGCAGCCGTAGCGGATCTCATAGGGAGTATTCCAGCATCCGCGACCACTTTCACGGTGCTGGACATTTCAAATGGGTTCTGGTCCATTCCTTTAAAACGGGAGGACCAGTACAAGTTCGCCTTTACCTTTAAGGGCCGACAATACATGTGGAACTGTCTTCCCCGAGGCTTCCACAATAGTCCCAGCATTTTTCACCAATGTATGGCAAACTGTTTAAAGGGCTTTAGCAGACCCCAGCAGCTGGTGCAGTATGTGGATGACCTGCTTCTGTTCACCAATCAGGGGGAGGAGCATGGCCCACTGCTGGCTGAGTTGCTGGAGCTGCTAAAAGAAGAAGGGTTTAAAGTAAACCCCAAGAAGGCACAGATCGGCCAGAAGGAAGTCAAATTCCTGGGGCTGACTGTGCGTGCTGGGGAAAGGGCCATAGACAAGGCTAGAAGAGAGGCAGTACAGGAGTTACCAGCCCCCAACACAGTGACAGGGGTAAGATCCTTTCTAGGGCTCACCGGATACTGCAGAGACTTCATTGAGGATTATGCAGCCACCGCAGCCCCTCTGCTCAGGCTCCTACACAAGAGTGTAGAGTGGGACTGGGATGAGGGTTGCAAGGCAGCATTTAATCAGCTCAAGAAGGACTTGCAGACCACACCAGCCTTGGGAGCGATAGATGTAGGAAAGGAGTTTTTCCTGGAGGTGGAAGCCAGCAGGGACAGTTTGAGCTCAGTGCTGCTTCAAGAGCGGCACGGCCAGTTGAGACCGGTGGTTTACTCCTCCAGGATCCTCACAGATGTGGAGAAGGGGTACTCCAATTGTGAGAGACATCTCCTAGTCACACATTGGGCAGTGAAAAGATCCTTGATCTTCACGGGAGGGTCTCCTCTAACACTCCTAACCCACCACACACCTACTCAGATGCTCCTAGATGGGAGGATTAAGGACGGGACGGTGAGCAGTGCCTGCATTGCTCGCTGGACCCTGCTCCTCTCCCAGATGGACCTCAGAGTAGAAGGCCCCCACGAGCCAAGGCTCGCAGCCAACCTAATCTACCCAGGGAAAGCCCATAGGTGCTCCATAGAAGGGGTATGGGAGGTGAACATTGGCCTACAGGCCGGGACATCTACGTGGACGGATCCAGCACGGTATCTGCTGGCGAGCGACTCACTGGGTACAGAGTCTATGTCCCAAGGGCAGGTATTGCCCTGGCAATTAAGCTCCCCAGCACCATGAGCGCCCAGCATGCTGAACTGTCCGCCGTAATGTACGTGGTGACCCACCCCGAGGAATTCCCTATCCCGTACACGATTTGCTTGGACAGTATGTTCACCTGCAATTCATGTACGGAATACCTGGCTATCTGGTCCCGTCGCGGATACACGTCCGCTGACGGGAGATCCCTGGCAATCAAGCCCCTGCTGGAGAAAATCATGACAGCGGTGGGGGAAGAGGGAAAGGTCTATATACGTAAGGTGAAGGCTCATTCAAAAACCGAACCCCGTGCAGAGGGAAACCAACAGGCTGACAAACTGGCCAAAGAAGGTGCCCGCACAGGAAAGTTCTGGGACCCCTATGACACCGGCCGCATAGCAGCGGTCAAGAATAAGAACAGGGCAGCAGAGAGTACAGGGATAGCTTTGGCCCCGGACATAAAAACAGTTCAGGTACAGGACCCGGTCCTGAAAGCTGTCCTGAATGCGCTAGCTAGAGGAGAGAGAGTAGAAGGTCCGTACGGCACAGCAGCCATTACCGTTAAGGAAGGCATGCTGTTTAAAGAGGGACAATGGGTCGTGCCACAGCAGCACCAGAGGGAATTCCTAAAACTGGCCCATGAGGGTCCAGGAGCGGGACACCCCGGGCCTGAGACCACCTGGCAACGGGTGGAACAGGCAGGATGGTGGCCGGGACTCAGGGAGGACGTCCGCGAGTTCTGTGCGAACTGCTTGGTGTGTGCTGCGAACAACCCTGAACCCCAGAAAAGGAAGGTGTCCCGAGGACACGTCAGGAGGGTAGAGGGACCATGGCAGTCAATCCAAATTGACTACATCGGGCACCTACCCACCGCCCAGGGAGGCTACAAATACTGCCTAGTCCTGGTGGACGTGTTCTCAAAATGGGTTGAAGCCTTCCCCTGCAGAACAGCCACCGCACTAGGGACAGCTAAGATTCTAGTGAGGGAAGTGTTCTCCCAGTGGGGACTCCCACAGTATGTGGAGTCGGACCAGGGGAGCCATTTCACCGGGCAGGTAATGCAGGCAACCCTTAAGGTGCTCGGCATTGAGGGGAAATGGCACGTTGCCCACAATCCACAGTCATCTGGTATTGTGGAGCGTTTAAACCGCACCATTAAAGAAAGGCTGCGGAAGGAAATGGGAGACTCATCCCAAAAGTGGGTGGAGGTCTTACCGTTGGTCCTAATAGGGATCAGAGCCAGCCAGTCAAAGAGCACCGGGTATGCCCCATACGAGCTCATGACTGGCCGGATCATGCGGACCCCCATCCATGTCCTAGGCCCGGTGCTCACAGAAGGTCAGCTCAGAGAGGTGAACCGGGACCGGTTTGTCAGGAACCTGTTTGAACACCTCAAACAGATTCACTGGCAGGCTGCTAGTAACATGGGCAGACAGCATCAGGGGAACCGATTGCTGCTAGAACCCAGCAAACACCACGAATGGGAGATAGGGGACCAGGTCACGGTGAGGAACTGTGCTTGGGTCGGGGTTTTTGAAGCATTATATATGGGGCCATACAGCATTGTGGACAAGGCAAGCCCGATGGTCTATGCCATAAAGCTGCCCCACCGTACTAAGTGGTTCCACATCAACCAGTGCAAGCTGTACAATCCAGGGTCAGCCAAGCACAGAGGGCAGCCGGGAGGGGTGAACTGTCCTCAGGACAGGGACCCTCCGTTGGCCGCCCCCGACGGTGAAAAGCCCACAGGGAATGTGGCAGGCTGAGAAACCGTACCTATAGGGACGGTGAATTGCAGTACTGGAGGGGCTATCCCACCCATCGTTTGGGATTCGGATGCACCCCCAGTAGCCCAAGCCCTGAGAAGGACCCTCCGTACACCACGGCCAAAGATACCGTGGTCACCGGCATCTGAGCCTCAGCGATTCTACTCTAGGAGAAGGGCAGCCCGACAGGAAAGGCCGAAGGTCAGAAGTACAGAGGCCGCTCAGAGTAGGGATCACCAGCCAGCCGCCTCCAGCGGTGAGGGTCTCACAGGAGCAGTAGCAACGAGCTGTCCCAGAGACAAGGTTCTCCAGTTCACCAGCTGTGGAGAAACCCTCGCATCCAGGCGGCTATCAGGCCGCACAAGGCATGGGCCTGACAGGGACTAACCAGGCCACCCGGAGACGGGTGGCGGTTGTACATAGCTCTAATTTTAGTTTAAGGCAGCTGACTGCACCATTTTACATTTTAAGGTTTAGTTTAGAATTGAGGGTAATGTTGCAGTAATGTTTAGGTGATTATTTTGAGTTTGTCTTGTGTGTCAGCCAGCCTGAGAGCAGTTCTCAAGGGCAGGATCCAGACATTACCGGGTGATGGACAAACCTCAGGAGACCAATTGATGTTGTTTAATTTTAATCTGTTTTTTTCCTTCAGTAATGTGGTTGTACGTTGCCTATATGCTGGTGAATATAATCTAACTGAAATGAAATGTAACTGTGCTGAAATGCAATTGTAGTGATTGAACCCCCTCCAAGTTGGGAGGGTATAAATGTAAAAGGTTTGTACCTGTAAAGTGAAAGGTGCGCATGTATGGTGATGTTGCATAAGTGTTAAGCATTTTGGGTATTAGTTTAGCTAATTTACAGGGAAGGTTATCTCTTGGGAGTCAGGAACTTTGCTCACCCTGAAGAATGATACCATAAGTGATATGGTATCACAGGGGGGAATGTAGAATTTACCAATATCTCGCAAAGATTCCAGGTACTTTTCCCCTACAGAGGAGAAAAATCCCTTTCTGGGCTTTTAAAATGAGTTTAAAGGGGCAGACGAAGCCTGCGGGGGATAAAAGGGGATGCATTCATGGAGACCCCCCCCCCCCCCAGTGTTTGGACTCATAGGAAAGGGAATTCAAAATGGACCTAAATTACAGAAGCTTGAGATCCCCTAAACATCTAGGGGAAGGAGCATATCAATTTTAAGATTCTACAACATTTTGACTGCGAAAAAGAGTTACCAAATACAGGAGGTGGGGCCAACCTCTGAAGCAAATCCGTGTATTAAGGATCCCAGGCTATTCACCCCCTAAGAGATAATCGAATTACCCAATCAAGCACAATGGAAATCATGGTCAGAAAAACTGGACAATCCTAAAACAATGCAAAACCAGTGATAGCACATTCTCACACCCTAATCGAGTTACTGCTGACAAAGGAGAAATTTGAAAATCAATGGACAGAACAATTTAAACAGAGCCCAAGAGATTTGATGGGAGATAACGGAGCCTTTTTTTGGGATATATCTATCCCCCAGTTTTACAAGGAAAGACTAGCAGAACACAGACTGGAACTCGCACAGACTGGAACACAGACACAGACCGGAACTCGCACAGACTCGAGCAGAACACAGACTGGAACTCGCACAGACTCGAACAAGGACACAGACTGGAACTCGCACAGACTGGAACACAGACACAGACTGGAACTCACACAGACTCGAACAAGGACACAGACTGGAACACAGACACAGACACAAGCAGCCTGCTTCCTCTACAGTGAAGAGATGGAATAGTGAAGGAAACTACCAGAACTCATCAGGAACTGACCGAGCACGAGGCCCACGATACGGAAGGTTGTCAGCAACCAAATTGACAACCACTCTACAATCTACTTCTGAACGACCCAATGGGGGAGAAATTACCTAAAGGGACTAACTAAAACTATTCCTAACCAAAGAAAGTGGGTGCTTACCCCATAGATCCAAAACGCAACTTAGCGCATCAACGGACGCACCCCAACTGAAGACTACGCAGTCCGAAGTCCTCTCCTCTGTCCGGGGTGCGGCTCGCCTAGAAGGCCAAGTGCAGCGAACCCCGAAACCGTGATTCACCGGCAACTGTCTAAAGAGCATAGCCCCTGAACCCCCAGAGCTATAACTTAGTGTGGGGAATTGGGAGGGGAGAGGCTGGGATAACTTGTGTAAATATATCTGCATTCTATGCTTTACCCCATTTAGAGTTTAAGCTGTATTCTTTTCCCCACAGGCTGTAATTTGACAATTTATTCAATGTGTTGTACCCCTTAGTATGTATTGGTCTGTGTGTGTTATTAAAGGTGTGCCTTTTACTTCTTTTTAAACACAACAAAGCCATACCTGCTTCCTACCTTGAAACCGATTGTCTGTCCAAGTCTGTCACAGTCCCTTCATAATTCCAGTGTCTAGAACCAAGGGTGTGGGAGCGATTCGGAACCGCTCATATAAGGTCAGAAGGGAAAGCTGAACCCCTGCAAACCACCCCTTACAATGTATTTGATGGGACAGTGTTGAGGGAACTTTACTCTGTATCCAACCCATGCTGTACCTGCCCTGGGAGTGTTTGATGGGACATTGTAGTGGGAGCTTTAATCTATACCTAACCCATGTTGTGCCTGCCCTGGAAGCATTTGATGGGACAGTGTAGTGGGAGCTTTACTCTGCATTGAACCACGTGCTGTACCAGCCCTAGGAATGTTTGATGGGACATTGTAGTGGGAGCTTTAATTTCTACCTAACCCGTGTTGTACCTGCCTTGGGAGTGTTTGATGGGACAGTGTTGACGGAGCTTTACTCTGTAACTAACCCATGCTGTACCTACCCTGGGAGTGTTTGACGGGACCATGTTGAGGGAGCTTTATTCTGTATCTTACCTGTGCTGTACCAGCCCTGGGAGTGTTTGATGGGACAGTGTAGAGGGAGCTTTACTCTGTATCTAACCCGTGCTGAACATGCCCTGGGAGTGTTTGATGGGACAGTGTAGAGGGAGGTTTACTCTGTATGTAACTCGTGCTGCACATGCTGGCGAGTGTTTGATGGGACGTGTAGAGGGACCTTCTCTCTGTATTTAAAATGTGTTGTACCTGCCCTGGAAGTGTTTGATTGGACAGTGTAGAGGGAGCTTTACTCTGCATCTAACCTGTACTGTAGCTGCCCTGGGAGTGTTTGACAGGACAATGTTGAAGGAGCTTTACTCTGTATCTAATCTGAGCTGTACCTGCCCTCGGAGTGTTTGATAGGACAGTGTCGAAGGAGCTTTACTCTGTATCTAACCCATGCTGTACCTGCCCTGGGAGTGTTTCATGGGACTGTGTAGTGAGAGCTTTACTCTGTATCTAACCCCGTGCTGTCGCTGCCCTGCGACTGTTTGATGGGACAGTGTAGAAGGAGCTTTACTCTGTATCTAACCCATGCTGTACCTGCCCTGGGAGTGTTTGATGGGACAGTGCAGAGGGAGCTTTACACTAAATCTAAAACATGCTGTACCTGCCCTGGCAGTGTTTGATGGGACAGTGTGGAGGGAGCTTTACTCTGTATCTAACCCCTGCTGTACCTGCCCTGGCAGTGTTTGATGGGACAGTGCAGAGGGAGCTTTACTCTGTATCTAACCCCTGCTGTCCCTGCCCTGGTAGCGATTAATGAGACATGCCGGGGGAGATTTACTCTGTAATTAACCCGTGCTATACCCGCCCTGGAAGTGTTTGATGGGACAGTGTAGAGGGAGCTTTACTCTGTATCTAACCTGTATTTTACCTGCCCTGGAATTTTTTGATGGGACAGTATAGAGGGACCTGTTGTGTATTTGTAAAGCATGCACTCCTATGCTATGCCACCAGGGAGCGCATCCGCTGAAGTCCCAAGAGATCCCAGCATCCCTTGGGAGCACTGTATATAAGCCGGCCCGTTCCTCACTCTGGAGTGTCTTAATAAAGACTGAGATCACTGTTACTTTAACCTCCCTATGTGCAGTCTCATCTGTGTTAGGAACACAATAACTGGCGACAAGTATGCGAATCCAACGCAAAGATGCAGCAAACTGTGGGCATCCTGGAGAAGTTGTCGGAGAGTGAGGACTGGGAAGCCCATGTCGAACGGCTAGACCAGTACTTTGTAGCCAATGAGCTGGACGAAAAAGGAAAGCGGTCCTCGTCATGGTATGCGGGGCACCGACCTACAGCCTCATGAAGAATCTTCTGGCTCCGGTGAAACCCACAGATACGTTGTATGAGGAGCTGTGTACACTGGTTCATGAGCATCTTAACCCGAGGGAAAGCGTGCTGATGGCGAGGTATCGGTTCTACACGTGCCAGCGATCTGAAGGTCAGGAAGTGGCGAGCTACGTCGCCTTGCTAACGCGACTTGCAGGACAATGTGAGTTTGATGGCTAACTGGAGCAGATGCTCAGAGACTTTTTTGTACCGGGCATTGGCCATGAGACCATCCTACGAAAACTTTTGACTGTAGAGACACCGACCGTCAGTAAGGCCATTGCAATAGCACAGGCGTTTATGTCCACCAGTGATAACACCAAACAAATCTCTCAGCACACAAGTGCTAGCAATGTTCATAAATTAACTGGGACTGTGTTTGCGAGCAGAAATGCACAGGGCAGAACCCACGAGTCTGCAACTGCCAGCAGGCCTCAGGTGACTCAGATGACTCAGAGTCCCCAACAAAGGATGAATGCAAGGCAATTCACACCTTGTTGGCATTGTGGAGGCTTCCATTCAGCCTATTCATGCCGTTTCAAAGGGTATGATTGCAAGAGCTGTGGAACAATGGGGCACCACCAACGAGCTTGCAGACGAGCTGTAAGCTCTGCAAAACCTGCTAACCACCAAGTGGCAGAGGAAAATCGGTCCATGGTGGATCAAAGCAATTTTGAGCCTCAGAGAGAGGAGGCAGATGCTGAAGTACACGGGGTGCACACATTTTCGATGAAATGTCCACCTATAATGCTAAATGTAAAATTGAATGGCTTACCCGTAGCCATGGAACTGGACACTGCCGCTCCATCATGAGTAAAAAGATGTTTGAGAGACTGTGGTGCAACAAGGCACTCAGACCAGCCCTGAGCCCCATCCACACGAAACTGAGAACGTACAACAAAGAGCTCATCACTGTCCTGGGAAGCGCCATGGTCAAGGTCACCTACGAGGGCATGGTGCATGAACTGCCACTCTGGATTGTCCCGGGCGATGGCCCCACACTGCTTGGAAGGAGCTGGCTGGGCAAAATCCGCTGGAACTTGGATTATATCCGAGGGCTATCACATGTCAATGAGGCCTCATGTACCCAGGTACTTAACAAATTTCCTTCCTTTTTGAGCCAGGCATTGGAAACCTTTCCGGGGCGAAGGTGCGGATCCACTTGGTCCCAGAGGCACGACCCATTCACCACAAAGCACGAGTGGCACCTCACATGATGAGGGAGAGAGTGGAAATTGAGCTGGACAGGCTGCAACGCGAGGGCATGATCTCCCCAGTGGGATTCAGGGTGTGGGCCAGCCCGATTGTTCCAGTACTCAAAAATCTTGGCACGGTCAGGATTTGCGGCGATTATAAAGTAACGATTAATTGTTTCTCGCTACAGGACCAATACCTGCTACCTAAGGCAGACGACCTATTTGCGACGCTGGCAGGAGGCAAGACGTTCACCAAGCTCGACCTGCCTTCGCCCGACATGACGCAGGATCTGGAGGAGTCTTCGAAGGGCCTCACCTGCATCAACACGCATAAGGGACTGTTCATCTACAACAGATGGCCGTATGGAATTCGGTCGGCTGCAGCGATCTTCCAGAGAAACATGGAGAGCCTACTCAAGTCGGTACCACGCACGGTGGTTTTTCAGGACGACATATTGGTCACGGGTCGGGACACCATCGAGCACCTACAAAACCTGGAGGTCCTCCAGCGACTGGATCGCGTAGGGCTGCGGCTGAAGAGGTCAAAATGCGTCTTCATGGCAACAGAAGTGGAGTTTTTGGGGAGAAAGATCGCGGCGGACGGCATTTGGCCCACAGATGCCAAGACAGAGGCTATCAGGAACGTGTCCAGGCCACAGAATGTCACGGTGCTGCGGTGTTTCCTGGGAATCCTCAACTATTTTGGTAACTTCCTACCGGGGTTAAGCACCCTCTTAGAGCCCCTACATGTGTTATTGCGTAAAGGTGAGAACTGAAAAAAAACAAGTAATTGCTTTTGAGAAAGCCAGAAACATTTTATACTCCAACAAGCTGCTTGTATTATATAACCCATGTAAAAGACTTGTGCGAGTATGTGATGCGTCATCGTACGGAGTCGGGTGTGTATTACAACAAGGTAATGTTGCGGGGAAGTTGCAACCTGTTGCCTATGCCTCCAGGAGCTTGTCTAAGGCCAAGAGGGCCGACAGCATGATTGAGAAAGAGGCATTAGCGTGTGTGTTCGGGGTAAAGAAAATGCATCAGTACCTGTTTGATCTCAAATTTGAACTGGAAACCGATCACAAGCCCCTCATATCCCTGTTCACTGAAAACAAGGGGACAAATACTAATGCCTCAGCCCGCATACAAAGGTGGGCACTCGCGCTATCAGCGTATAACTATACCATCCGCCACAGGCCAGGCACTGAGAACTGTGCGGATGCTCTCAGTCGGCTACCATTGCCCACCACGGGGGTGGAAATGGCGCAGCCTGCAAACTTGTTGATGGTGGCGCAGCCCGCAGATGTTGATGATCATGGAAGCGTTTGAAAATTTTAATCACCTGTCATGGCCCGCCAGATTAGGACTTGGACCAACCAAGATCCTCTGCTGTCCCGAGTAAAAAAACTGTGTACTGCATGGGAGCTGGGCCAGCATCCCCGTTGAAATGCAAGAACTAATCAAGCTGTTCCAGTGGCGAAAAGACGAGCTGTCCATTCAGGCAGACTGCCTGTTGTGGGGTAACCGCATAGTGCTACCAAAAAAGGGCAGGAAGACGTTCATCTCGGATCTCCACAGCACACACCTGGCTATAGTAATGATGAAAGCGATAGCCAGATCCCATGTGTGATGACCCGGTATCGACTCTGACTTAGAGTCCTGTGTACTGCAATGCAGCGTGTGTGCTCAGTTGAGCAACGCGCCCAGAGAGCACCACTAAGTTTGTGGTGCTGGTTCTCCAGACCATGGTGGAGGATCCATGTCGACTATGCGGGCCCGTTTCTCGGTAAAATGTTCCTGGTGGTGGTGGATGCTTTTTCAAAATGGATTGAATGTGATATAAAATCGGGAAGCACCGCCACCGCCACCATTGAAAGCCTGAGGGCCATGTTTGCCACCCACGGCCTGCCTGACATACTGGTCAGTGACAATGGGCCATGTTTCACCAGTGCCGACTTTAAAGAATTCATGACCCGCAATGGGATCAAACATGTCACCTCGGCCCCGTTTAAACCAGCCTCCAATGGGCAAACAGAGCGGGCAGTACAAGCAATCAAACAGAGCCTTAAACGAGTCACAGAAGGCTCACTCCAAACCCGCCTGTCCCGAGTACTGCTTAGCTACCGCACGAGACCCCTCTCGCTCACAGGGGTGCCCCCAGCTGAGCTAGTCATGTAAAGGACACTTAAAACCAGACTCTCGCTGGTTCACCCCAACTTGCATGATCAGCTAGAGAGCAGGCGGCAGCAATAAAATGCAAATGATGGTCGCGCCACTGTGTCACGGAAAATTGATCTGAATGACCCTGTGTATGTGCTAAACTATGGACATGGTCATAAGTGGATCGCGGGCATGGTGATATCTAAAGAAGGGAGTAGGGTGTTTGTAGACAAAGGACAAATTTGCAGAAAGCACCTGGACCAAATGAGGCTGCGGTTCACAGACTGCCCTGAACAACCCACAGCAGACACCACCTTTTTTGAGCCCAGAACACACACCCAAAGTATCAATGACACCACCCCGGACCAGGAAATCGAAGCCATCACGCCCAACAGCCCAGCAAGGCCTGGCTCACCCAGCAGCCTTGCAGGGCCAACAATACGCCAGCCCAGCGAGGGCACAGCCAACACACCAGAACAGACATTTGTACCGAGGCGGTCAACCTAGGAAAGAAAGGCTCCCGACCGCCTCGCCTTGTAAATAGTTTTCACTTTGACTTTTGGGGGGGAGTGATGTGTATCTGTAAAGCATGCACTCCCATGTTCCGCCACCAGGGAGCTCATCCCCTGAAGTCCCAAGGGATCTCAGCATCCCTTGGGAGCACTGTATATAAGCCGGTCCCTAAGGCCTGTTCCTCACTCTGGAGTGTCTTAATAAAGACTGAGGTCACTGTTACTTTAACCTCCCTGTGTGTAGTCTCATCTGTGTTAGGAACACAATCGGACCTTTACTCTGTATCTAACCCCGTGCTGTACCTGCCCTGGGAGTGTTTGATAAGACAGTGTAGAGGGAGCTTTACTCTGTATCTAACCCATGGTGCACCTGCATTGGCAGTGTTTGACAGGACAATTTAGAGGGAGCTTTACTCTGTATCTAACCCCGTGCTGTACCTGCCCTGGGAGTGTTTGATGGGACAGTGTAGAGGGAGCTTTACTCTGTATCTAACCCGTGCTGTACCTGCCCCGGGAATGATTGATGGGATAGTGTAAAGGAGCTTTAATCTGTAACTAACCTGTGCTGTACCTGCCCTGGTAGCGATTAATGAGACAGTGTTGGGGGAGATTTACTTTGTAACTAACCTGTGGTATACCTGCCATGGAAGTGTTTGATAGGAAGTGTAGAGGAAGCTCTACTCTGTATCTAACCCATGCTGTCCCTGCCCTGGAAGAGTTTGATGCAACAGTGGAGAGGGAGCTTTACTCTGTATCTAACCTGTGGTGTAGCTGCCCTGGGAGTGTTTGATGTGACAGTGTGGAGGGAGCTTTACTCTGTATCTAACCCATGCTGTAACTGCCCTGGGAGTGTTTAAATGGACAGTGTGGTGGGACCTTTACTCTGTATCTAACCCCGTGCTGTACCTGCCTTGAGAGTCTTTGATGGGACAGTGTAGAGGGAGCTTTACTCTGTATCTAACCCATGCTGTAACTGCCCTGGGAGTGTTTAAATGGACAGTGTGGTGGGACCTTTACTCTGTATCTAACCCCGTGCTGTACCTGCCTTGAGAGTCTTTGATGGGACAGTGTAGAGAGAGCTTTACTCTGTATCTAACCCCGTGCTGTACCTGCCCTGTGAGTGTTTGATGGGACAGTGTAGAGGGAGCTTTACTCTGTATCTAACCCATGCTGTACCTGCCTTGAGAGTCTTTGATGGGATAGTGTAGGGGGAGCTTTAATCTGTAACTAACTCGTGTCCTACCTGCCCTGGTAGTATTTGATGGGACAGTGTAGAGGGAGCTTTACTCTGTAACTAACCTGTGCTGTACCTGCCCTGGGATTGTTTGACGGGACGGTGTAGAGGGAGCTTTACTCTGTATCTAACCCCATGCTGTACCTGCCCTGGGAGTGTTTGATGAGAAGTGGAGAGGGATCTTCACTCTGTCTCTAAAACGTGCTCTACCTGGCCTGGAAGTGTTTGATGCAACAGTGTAGCGGTAGCTTTACTCTGTATCTAACCTGTGCTATACCAGCCCTGGGAGTATTTGATGGGACAGTGTAGAGGGATTTTTACTCTGCATCTAAATCATGCTGTACCTGCCCTGGCAGTGTTTGACAGGACAATTTCGAGGGAGCATTACTCTGTATCTAACCCATGCTGTACCCGCCCTGGAAGTGTTTGATGGGACAGTGTAGAGGGATCTTTACTCTGTATCTAACCCGTGCTGTACCTGCCCTGGGAGTGTTTGACAGGACAATGTAGAAGGAACTTTACTCTGTATCAAACGTGTGTTGTCCCAGCCCTGGGAGTATTTGATGGAACAGTGCAGAGGGATCTTTACTCTGCATCTAACCCATGTTGTAACTGCCCTGGCAGCGTTTGACGGGACAATTTAGAGGGAGCATTACTCCGTATCTAACCCGTGCTGTGTCTGCCCTGAGAGTCTTCGATGTGATAGTGTAGAGGGAGCTTTAATCTGTAACTAACTCGTGTCCTACCTGCCCTGGTAGTATTTGATGGGACAGTGCAGAGGGAGCTTTACTCTCTATCTAACCTGTGCTGTCCCTGCCCTGGTAGTGATTAATGAGACAGTGTTGGGGGAGATTTACTTTGTAACTAACCCGTGCTATACCTGCCCTGGAACTGTTTGATGGGACAGTGTAGAGGGAGCTTTACTCTGTATCTAAACCAATGCTGTACCTGGCCTGGGAGTGTTTGATGGGACAGTGTAGAGGGAGCTTTACTCTGTATCTAACCTGTGCTGTACCTGCCCTGGGAGTGTTTGATGGGACAGTGCAGAGGGAGCTTTACTCTGTATCTAACACATGCTGTATCTGCCCTGAGAGAGTTTGATAGAACAGTGTAGAGGTAGCTTTACTCTATATCTAACTCATGCAGTAACTGCCTTGTGAGTGTTTGATGGGACATTGTAGAGGGAGCTTTCCCTATAACTATCTCGTGTCCTACCTGTCCTGGGATGGTTGTTGGTACAGTACAGAAGGAGCTTTACTCTGTATCTAACCCGTGCTGTAACTGCCATGTGAGTGTTTGATGGAACAGTGTAGAGAGTGCTTTATTCTCTATCTAACTCGTGTTGTAACTGCCCTCGGAGAGTGTGATTGGATTATGTAGCGGGAGCATTACGCTGTATCTCACCCATGCTGTACATGCTCTGGGAGTGTTTGATGGGAGAGTATAGAGGGAGCTTTACTCTATATCTAACCTGTGCTGTATCAGCCCTGTGAGTGTTTGATGGGGCAATGTACGGGGAGCTTTACTCTGTATCTTACCAGTGCTGTACCTGCCCTGGGAGTGTTTGATGGGACAGTGTAGAGGGATTTTTACTCTGCATCTAAATCATGCTGTACCTGCCCTGGCAGTGTTTGACAGGACAATTTCGAGGGAGCATTACTCTGTATCTAACCCATGCTGTACCCGCCCTGGAAGTGTTTGATGGGACAGTGTAGAGGGACTTTACTCTGTATCTAACCCCCTGTACCTACCCTGGAACTGTTTGATGGGACAGTGTAGAGGGAGCTTTACTCTGTATCTAACCCATGCTGTACCTGCCCTGGTAGTGTTTGATGGGACAGTGTAGAGGGAGCTTTACTCTGTATCTAACCCTGTGCTGTACCTGCCCTGGGAGTGTTTGAGGGGACAGTGTAGAGGGAGCTTTACTCTGTATCTAACTCATTCTGTACCTGCCCTGGGAGTGCTTGATGGGACAGTGTAGAGGGAGCTTTACTCTGTATCTAACCTATGCTGTACCTGCCCTGGGACTGTTTGATGGAACAATCACATTTTGCCCAGCTTAACTCATCCGTTCCCTGTCTCTCTCTCGATGGCTGCACTTCCTGGTCATAAGAACATAGAGACATCCGAAATAGGATCAAGAGTAGGCCATACGACACCTCGAGCCTGGTCCACCATTTAATACGATAATGGCTGAATTTCTACATCCACTGTACTTACCTGCCCAATCCCCATCTACATTGATTCACTTAGTGTGCAAACATCTGTCGATCGTAGCCTTGAATATACTCATTGACATCCACAGCCCCCTGGGGCAGAGAATTCCAGAGATTCACTGTGGAAGCAGTTTTGATCCTAGCCCAATTGCTAGACGGACGGTTCGAATCGCCCCTGCCTTACGAAAGTTTTAGACCCGGGAATTATTATTCAGAGTTAAATGAAATGAGTCACGGACAGGAATACTTCGGTGAAAAATCGTACTTCTATTTATTTGGTCTAACATACACTGGCTAAAACATGCACTACTAAATGAAATCATTGTCTCTGTGGAAAATAAAATCCAGGTTACAAACAACAATACAGTACAGAAATGAGACCTAGTAACATGCAGTCATTCCCTGGCGGATTCTAACTCTACCCTTACCAACGAATTACCCTCCCCAGAATAGCCCTGAAAAGCTTCACTTCTGAGAAAACCCTGAGCCCTTACCTAGCTTGCCTGAGATATCTGGTTACTGGTTTGGGACACTCGCGACCATGCTCACCACCACACGCAGCCGGTTTCCTTTCTCAGCTCAGCTGTGGGAAGTCACCGCCTGGTCTTCAGTCTCGGTGGCTTCTTCTGCTGTACTGCGGCCTCTTCCTCTGGTACATCGATCTTGGTGGAGCGAGAGAGAGATAGAGAGAGAGAGAGAGAGCTCTAGATACAAGCTGCAAGCTCCAAGCTAAGAATAAAGTGGAAAAGACCCTGTCTTTATGGGACTCTTGCTACCCCTATCTTTCCCACCAATCTTTAAAATTCCTTTGTTTCTAAGCAAGGGTATTTAGTCAGTGATGGGCCATCCAACCCATGTGTATTGGATGATGGCCCTTAACCTGGGCATTTCTCTGAGTCTTTGTGTTGGGAAACATCTGGCTCCTCCTTGGCTGGCCAGGCTAGTGGGTTCATTGTTCTGCTTTTCCTTCTGAGATGGAGGTGAGAAGTGCTTTTGCATATTAGAGTGGCTTTGTCAGTGGCCCCCCTTCCTGGCCGACAGCTCTTTTGTCAATATTCGTGGCCCCCTTCCTTTAGCTGTGACTGATGGGCAAACCCAAACCCGTTCTGGATGACTGACAGTTCTTTTGTCACAGCTAACTGCCGCGCGGTCTCTAGAGTTTTAACAAAACCAGCTTTTTCACATATCTGCGCAGGGTGACCCCATAAAATCCACAAAATATTCGACTGAGTCCATTCTTTAAATAGAAACTTTGCGATCCCTTCACCGCCCTCTGAGTAAAGAGGTTTCTCCTCATCTCAGTCCTAAATGGCCGACCTCTTATTCTGAGACTGTGACCCCTGGTTCTAGACTCCCCAGCCCGGGGAAATATCCTCCCTGCATCTACCCTGTCAAGCCCAGTAAGAATTTTATGCGTTTCAATGAGATCACCTCTCATTTTGCTAAACTCCAGAGAATATAGGTCTAGTCTGCTCAAGCTCTCCTCATAGGACAGTCTCTCCATCCCAGGAATCAATTGAATTAACCTTTGTTGCACCTCCTCTAAGGCAAATATTTCCTTCGGTATGGAGACAAAACTGTATACAGCACTCCAGGTGCGGTCTCCCCAGGGCCCTGTACAATTGTAGTAAGCCCTATTAAATTGCAGCAAATTTCCTGACTCTGATACCGCCACCCCCTTGCAATAAAGACCAACATACCATTGGCCTTCCTAATTGCTGGCTGTACCTGCATGTTATCTCTCAGTGATTCGTGTACAAGGACACCCAGGTCTTTCTCAATCCCAACATTTCCCAATCTCTCACCGTTTAAAAAATACTCTGCTTTTCTATTTTTCCTACCGAAGTGTATAACTTCACACTTCCCCACATTATACTCCATCTACCACCTTCTTTCCCTCTCACGTAATCTGTCTATTTCCCTTTGGAGCCTCTTTATGTTCGCCTCACAGCTCACTGTCCCACCTAGCTTTGTGTCGTCAGCAAACTTGGATACATTACACTCGGTCCCTTCATCTGATTCATTGATATAGATTGCAAATAGCTGAGGCCCCAGCACTGATCCCTGTGGCACCCCACTAGTTACAGCCTGCCAACCTGAAAATGACCCATTTATCCCTATTCCTTGTTTTCTATCTGTTGACCAATCCTCAATCCATGCCAATATATTAACCTCAATCCCATGAGCCCTTATCTCGTGTAACAAGCTATTATGTGGCACCTTATAGAATGCCTTCTGAAAATCCAAATATACTATATCTACTGGTTCCCCTCATCTACCCTGTTAGTTAAACCCTCAAAAAAACTCTAATATATTTGTCAAACACGATTTCTCTTTCATAAAACCATGTTGACTTTGCTTAATCATATTGTGATTTTCCAAGTGTCCTGAAACGATGTCCTTAAGATCTGCCTGATCCCAGTCCCTGACTGTATCTCCTGACCCTGCCTCTCTCTCTCTCTCTCTGACTGTATCTCCTAATCCTGACCCTGTCTCTCTCTCTCTCTCTCTCTCTCTGACTGTATCTCCTGCCCCTCTCTCTCTCTCTCTCTCTCTGACTGTATCTCCTGCCCCTCTCTCTCTCTCTCTCTCTCTCTCTCTCAGACTGTATCTCCTGCCCCTCTCTTTCTCTCTCAGACTGTATCTCCTGCCCCTCTCTCTCTCTCTCTGACTGTATCTCCTGACCCTGTCCCTCTCTCTCTCTCTCTGACTGTATCTCCTAATCCTGACCCTGTCTCTCTCTCTCTGACTGTATCTCCTAATCCTGACCCTGTCTCTCTCTCTCTCTCTGACTGTCTCTCCTGCCCCCCCTCTCTCTCTGACTGTATCTCCTGCCCCTCTCTCTCTCTCTCTCTGACTGTATCCCCTGCCCCCCCTCTCTCTCTGACTGTATCTCCTGCCCCCCCACTCTCTGACTGTATCCCCTGCCCCTCTCTCTTTCTCTCTGACTGTATCTCCTGATCCTGTCTCTCTCTCTCTCTCTCTCTCTGACTGTATCTCCCGACCCCGTCTCTCTCTATCTAACTGTATCTCCTGATCCTGTCTCTCTCTCGCTCTCTCTCTCTCTGACTGTATCTCTTGACCCTGACCCTCTCTCTCTGACTGTATCTCCTGCCCCTCTCTCTCTCTCTCTGACTGTATCTCCTAATCCTGACCCTGTCTCTCTCTCGCTCTCTGACTGTATCTCCTGTCCCTCTCTCTCTTTCTCTCTCTCTGACTGTATCTCCTAATCCTCACCCTCTATCTCTCTCTCTCTCTCTCTGACTGTATCTCCTGCCCCTCTCTCTCTCTCTCGCTCTCTGACTGTATCTCCTGCCCCTCTCTCTCTCTCTCTCTCTCTGACTGTATCTCCTGCTCTCTGACGTTTAGCGAGTTGGTCTTACCGCAGGTAAAAGTTACACAGCCAGATGGGGATGGGTGACCAACAGGAAGAGCAGTGGAAGGAAGGTAGTGCAGGGGTCCCCTGCAGTCATCCCCCTGCAAAACAGATACACCGCTTTGGGTACTGTTGAGGGGGATGACTCATCAGGGGAGGGCAACAGCAGCCAGGTTCATGGCACCGTAGTGGCTCTGCTGCACAGGAGGGCAGGAAAAAGAGCGGGAGAGCGATAGTGATAGGGGATTCAATTATAAGGGGAATAGATAGGCGTTTCTGCGGCCGCAACCGAGACTCCAGGATGGTATGTAGCCTCCCTGGTGCAAGGGTCAAGGATGTCTCGGAGCGGGTGCAGGACATTTTGAAGGGGGAGGGTAAACAGCCAGTTGTTGTGGTGCATATAGGTACCAATGATATAGGTAAAAACGGGATGAGGTCCTACAAGACAAATTTAGGGAGCTAGGAGCTAAATTATAAAGTAGGAGCTCAGAAGTAGTAATCTCAGGATTGCTACCAGTGCCACGTGCCAGTCAGAGTAGGAATCGCAGGATAGCTCAGATGAATACATGGCTTGAGGAGTGGTGCAGAAGGGAGGGATTCAAATTCCTGGGACATTGCAACCGGTTCTGGGGGAGATGGGACCACTACAAACCGGACGGTCTGCACCTGGGCAGTACCAGAACCAATGTCCTAGGGGGAGTGTTTGCTAGTGCTGTTGGGGAGGGTTAAACTAATATGGCAGGGGGATGGGAACCTATGCAGGGAGACAGAGGGAAGTAGAATGGGGGCAGAAGCAAAAGATAGAAAGAAGAAAAGTAAAAGTGGAGGGCAGAGAAACCCAAGGCAAAAAGCAAAAAGGGCCACATTACAGCAAAATCCTAAAGGGGAAAAGTGAGTTAAAAAGACAAACCTGAAGGCTCTGTACCTCAATGCGAGGAGTATTCGGAATAAGGTGGGCGAATTAACTGCGCAGATAGCAGTTAATGGATATGATATAATTGGCATCACGGAGACATGGCTCCAGGGTGACCAAGGCTGGGAACTCAACATCCAGGAGTATTCAACATTTAGGAAGGATAGACAGAAAAGAAAAGGAGGTGGGGTGGCGTTACTGGTTAAAGACAAAATTAATGCAATAGTAAGGAAGGACATTAACTTGGATTATGTGGAATCTGTATGGGTGGAGCTACGGAATACGAAAGGGCAGAAAACACTAGTAGGAGTTGTGTACAGACCACCAAACAGTAGTAATGAGGATGGGGACAGCATTAAACAAGAAATTAGGGATGCATGCAATAAAGTTACAGCAATGGGCGACTTTAATCTACATATTGACTCGGCTAACCAAACTGGTAGCAATGCGGTGGAGAAGGATTTCCTGGAGTGTATTAGGATGGTTTTCTAGACCACCAATATGTCGAGGAACCAACTAGAGGGCTGGCCATCCTCGACTGGGTGATGTGTAATAAGAAAGGACTAATTAGCAATCTTGTTGTGCGAGGCCCCTTGGGGAAGAGTGACCATAATATGGTAGAATTCTTTATTAAGATGGAGAGTGACACAGTTAATTCAGAGACTAGGGTTCTGAACTTGGGGGAAAGGTAATTTCGATGTTATGAGACGTGACTTGGCTAGAATAGACTGGCGAGTGATACTTAAAGGGTTTGACGGTGGATAGGCAATGGCAAACATTTAAAGATCACATGGATGAACTTCAACAATTGTACATCCCTGTCTGGAGTAAAAATAAAATGGGGAAGGTGGCTCAACCGTGGCTAACAAGGGACATTAAGGATAGTGTTAAATCCAAGGAAGAGGCATATAAATTGGCCAGAAAAAGCAGCAAACCTGAGGACTGGGAGAATTTTGTAATACAGCAGAGGAGGACAAAGAGTTTAATTAGGAGGGGGAAAATAGAGTATGAGAGGAAACTTGCTGGGAACATAAAAACTGATTGCAAAAGCTTCTATAGATATGTGAAGAGAAAAAGATTAGTGAAAACAAATATAGGTCCCTTGCAGTCAGATTCAGGTGAATTTATAATGGGGAATAAAGAAATGGTGGACCACTTAAACAAATACTTTGCTTCTGTTTTCACGAAGGAAGACACAAATAACCTTCCGGAAATACTAGGGGACTGAGGGTCTAGTGAGAAGGATGAACTGAAGGATATCCTTATAAAGCGGGAAATTGTGTTAGGGAAATTGATGGGATTGAAAGCCGATAAATCCCTGGGGCCTGATAGTCTGCATCCCAGAGTACTTAAGGAAGTGGCCCTAGAAATATTGGATGCATTGGTGATCATTTTCCAACAGTCTATCGACTCTGGATCAGTTCCTATGGACTGGAGTGTAGCTAATGTAACACCACTGTTTAAAAAAGGAGGGAGAGAGAAAACGGGTAATTATAGACTGGTTAGCCTAACATCAGTAGTGGGGAAAATGTTGGAATCAATTATTAAAGATGAAATAGCAGGGTATTTGGAAAGCAGTGACAGGATCGGTCAAAGTCAGCATGGATTTATGAAAGGGAAATCATGCTTGACAAATCTTCTGGAATTTTTTGAGGATGTAACTAGTAGAGTGGACAAGGGAGAACCAGTGGATGTGGTGTATTTGGACTTTCAAAAGGCTTTTGACAAAGTCCCACACAAGAGATTGGTGTGCAAAATCAAAGCGCATGGCATTGGAGGTAATGTATTGACGTGGATAGAGAACTGGTTGGCAGACAGGAAGCAGAGAGTCGGGATAAACGGGTCCTTTTCAGAATGGCAGGCAGTGACTAGTGGAGTACCACAGGGCTCAGTGCTGGGACCCCAGCTCTTTACAATATACATTAATGATTTAGATGAAGGAATTGAATGTAATATCCCCAAGTTTGCGGACGACACTAAGCTGGTTGGCGGTGTGAGCTGTGAGGAGGACGCTAAAAGGCTGCAGGGTGACTTGGACAGGTTAGGTGAGTGGGCAAATGCATGGCAGATGCAGTATAATGTGGATAAATGTGAGGTTATCCACTTTGGGGGCAAAAACACGAAGGCAGAATATTATCTGAATGGCGGCAGATTAGGAAAAGGGGAGGTGCAACGAGATCTGGGTGTCATGGTTCATCAGTCATTGAAAGTTGGCATGCAGGTACAGCAGGCGGTGATGAAGGCAAATGGTTTATTGGCCTTCATAGCAAGGGGATTTGAGTATAGGAGCAGGGAAGTCTTACTGCAGTTCTCCAGGGCCTTGGTGAGGCCTCACCTGGAATATTGTGTCAGCTTTGGTCTCCTAATCTGAGGAAGGACGTTCTTGCTATTGAGGGAGTGCAGCGAAGGTTCACCAGACTGATTCCCGGGATGGCGGAACTGACATATGAGGAGAGACTGCATCAACTGGGCCTTTATACACTGGAGTTTAGAAGGATGAGAGGGGTCTCATAAAAACTTACAAGATTCTGACGGAACTGGACAGGTTAGATGCAGGAAGAATGTTCCCGATGTTGGGGAAGTCCAGAACCAGGGGACACAGTCTTAGGATAAGGGGTAGGCCATTTAGGACTGAGATGAGGAGAAACTTCTTCACTCAGAGAGTTGTTAACCTGTGGAATTCCCTACCACAGAGAGTTGTTGATGCCAGTTCATTGGATATATTCAAGAGGGAGTTAAATGTGGCCCTTGCGGTTAAAGGGATCAAAGGGTATGGAGAGAAAGCAGGAAAGGGATACTGAGGGAATGATCAGCCATGATGTTATTGAATGGTGGTGTCGGCTCGAAGGGCTGAATGGCCTACTCCTGCACCTATTTTCTATGTATCTCCTGTCCCTCTCTCTCTCTCTCCCTCTCTCTCTGACTATCTCCTGCCTCTCTCTCTCTCTCTCTCTCTCCCTCTGACTGTATCCTGTCTCTCTCTCTCTGACTGTACCCCGTCTCTCTCTCTCTCTCTTTCCTGACCCTGTCTCTCTCTCTCTGACTGTATCTCCTGACCCTGTCTGTCTCTCTCTCTCTCTGACTGTATTCTGTCTCTCTCTCTCTGACTGTATTTCCTGCTGCTTAATTTTTCACTGTTAAAATGATCAGAAACTGCTCCAAATTTAGGCAAAAGTTTGATGCCTCTGTCCTATGAAGAGTCTATAATTTAATCCCTCTACTTCAGCTATAAACTGTCTCTCAGTGAGTTACAATAGGCTCTAATATTCCCAGATTAGACATGAAATCCTCTGTTTTATTTGTGAGTTGGTTTTCTGCTACATATGTATGCAGCACTAGCTGACAGGTTGTCAGTATGGCAATCGGGAGAATTGGAACCCAATCTGTCTGACCCGAGAAACCCAAGGCTCGAATCCACTGACACCCCATTGTAGTTTGCATGGCCCCGATATTGGTGGCTTTACCACCCACTGCCCACCCACTACCCACCCACTGCTCACCCACTACCCACCCACTGCTCACCCACTGCCACCCACTGTCACCCACTGCCCATCCACTACCACCCACTGCCCCCCACTGCCACTCACTGCCCATCCACTGCCCATCCACTGCCCATCCACTGCCACCCACTGCCCCCCCACTGCCCCCCCCACTGCACACCCACTGCCCACCCACTGCCCACCCACTGCCCACCCAGTCCCCGCCGACTGCCACCAGGTTTTGCCGCTGGTTTCCCCTCGGTGCCAATTTCCACTCGGCCTCCCGCAGGCGAGAGGGGAGTACGCTGGGAACCGCTCACTGATGGCTGCTGGCGGCCAAGTAGCGTAAGTGCCCTCCCACCCGCCGAGCTGCCAGATTGGTGCGTGCGGGAATTGGCGAGAGTTGGCGGCAGCAGGGGGAAGGACCGCTGCGTGGAGGCAGGTCTAACCCTAACGGTAAGTACGAAGACCTGCAAGAAAAGGTTCGTGAACATCTTTAAAAAAATTTTTTTTACAGCGTCTTACCTGAATGGGGTCCCCTGAAGATGTTCCGGTGTTTATATTTATTTTGTCGGTAATGGTTTTTATTTTCAGCTCCTCCACCCTCCCTGGGCCCGACTCCATCCTCGGCGGCACTTGGGCGACAAGTGCAATTGTCGCTGAGATTGAGAGCTCCCGCCCGCTGCCACCCAGATTGACGGCGTAAGCCGTTATTTTACCGCCGGACGGTACAGCCGCCTCTTTTAGAGGGAATTTCCTGGCAAAGTACCGCCCGGTCTCTCGGCGGCATCGGCGTTGTTTGGGCGGCACTTGGGCAGGCCTTGGCTTCGACCAAGTTCGGGTTCAAGATCTTCAGTACCTTCGAAAACGATCTCAAAGCGCTTTACAGCCAATGAAGTACTGATGAAGTGTAATCACTGTTGTAATATCGGAATTGCAGCAGGCAATTCGCACACAGCAAGCTCCCACAAACAGCCATGTGATAATGACTTGTTCATCTGTTTTAGGTGTTAGTTGAGGTAAATATTGGCCAGAATACTGGAGAGAACTCCCCTGCGCTTTGGAATGGTGCCATGGGATCTTTTACACTCAGCCGACAGAGCAGACGGAGCCTCGGTTTAAAGTCTCATCTGAAAAGACAGCACATTTGACAGTGCAGCGCTCCCTCAGTACCGCCCCTCCGACAGTGCAGCACTCCCTCAGTGCTGCCTCTCCTACAGTGCGGCACTCCCTCAGTACTACCCCTCCGACAGTACAGCAATCCCTCAGTACTGCCCCTCCGACAGTGCAGCACTCCCTCAGTACTGCCCCTCCAGCAGTGCAGCGTTCCCTCAGTACCGCCCCTCTGACAGTGCGGCACTCCCTCAGTACTGCCCCTCCAACAGTGCGGCACTCCCTCAGTACTGCCCCTCCGACAGTGCGGTGCTCCCTCAGTACTGCCCCTCCGACAGTGCGGCGCTCCCTCAGTGCTGCCCCTCCAACAGTGCTGCGCTCCCTCAGTACCGCCCCTCCGACAGTGCGCCGCTCCCTCAGTACTGTCCCTTCGACAGTGTGGCGCCCCCTGAGTACTGCCCCTCCAACTGTGTGGTGCTCCCTCAGTACTGCCCCTCCAACAGTGCGGCGCTCCCTCAGTACTGCCCCTCCGACAGTACGGCGCTCCCTCAGTACTGCCCCTCCGAAAGTGCGGCGCTCCCTGAGTACTGCCCCTCCGACAGTGCGGCGCTCCCTCAGTACTGCCCCTCCGACAGTGCGGCGCTCCCTCAGTACTGCCCCTCCAACAGTGCGGCGCTCTCTCAGTACCGCCACTCCGACAGTGCGGCGCTCCCTCAGTACTGCCCCTCCGACAGTGCGGCACTCCCTCAGTACTGCCCCTCCGACAGTGCGGTGCTCCCTCAGTACTGCCCCTCCGACAGTGCGGCGCTCCCTGAGTACTGCCCCTCCGACAATGCGTCACTCCCTCAGTCCTGCCCCTCCGACAGTGCGGCACTCCCTCAGTGCTGCCCCTCCAACAGTGCTGCGCTCCCTCAGTACCGCCCCTCCAACAGTGCGGCGCTCCCTCAGTACTGCCCCTCCGACAGTACGGCGCTCCCTCAGTACTGCCCCTCCGACAGTGCGGCGCTCCCTGAGTACTGCCCCTCCGACAGTGCGGCGCTCCCTCAGTACTGCCCCTCCGACAGTGCGGCGCTCCCTCAGTACTGCCCCTCCGACAGTGCGGCGCTCTCTCAGTACCGCCACTCCGACAGTGCGGCGCTCCCTCAGTACCGCCCCTCCGACAGTGCGGCACTACCTCAGTACTACCCCTCCGACAGTACAGCACTCCCTCAGTACTGCCCCTCCGACAGTGCAGCACTCCCTCAGTACTGCCCCTCCAGCAGTGCAGCGTTCCCTCAGTACCGCCCCTCTGACAGTGCGGCACTCCCTCAGTACTGCCCCTCCAACAGTGCAACGCTCCCTAAGTACTGCCCCTCTGAAAGTGTGGCACTCCCTCAGTACTGCCCCTCCGACAGTGCGGTGCTCCCTCAGTACTGCCCCTCCGACAGTGCGGCGCTCCCTGAGTACTGCCCCTCCGACAATGCGTCACTCCCTCAGTCCTGCCCCTCCGACAATGCGTCACTCCCTCAGTCCTGCCCCTCCGACAGTGCTGCGCTCCCTCAGTACCGCCCCTCCGACAGTGCGCCGCTCCCTCAGTACTGTCCCTTCGACAGTGTGGCGCCCCCTGAGTACTGCCCCTCCGACAGTGCGGCGCTCCCTGAGTACTGCCCCTCCAACTGTGTGGTGCTCCCTCAGTACTGCCCCTCCAACAGTGCGGCGCTCCCTCAGTACTGCCCCTCCGACAGTACGGCGCTCCCTCAGTACTGCCCCTCCGACAGTGCGGCGCTCCCTGAGTACTGCCCCTCCGACAGTGCGGCGCTCCCTCAGTACTGCCCCTCCGACAGTGCGGCGCTCTCTCAGTACCGCCACTCCGACAGTGCGGCGCTCCCTCAGTACCGCCCCTCCGACAGTGCGGCGCTCCCTCAGTACCGCCCCTCCGACAGTGTGGCGCTCCTTCGGTACTGCCCCTCCGACAGTGCGGCGCTCCCTCGGTACTTTCCCTCAGACAGTGCGGCGCTCCCTCAGTACTGCTCCTCCGACAGTGCGGCGCTCCCTTAGTACTGCCCCTCCGACAGTGCGGCGCTCCCTCCGACAATGCGGCACTCCCTCGGTACTGTCCCTCAGACAGTGCGGCGCTCCCTCAGTACTGCTCCTCCGACAGTACGGCACTCCCTCAGTACTGCCCCTCCGACAGTGCGGCGCTCTCTCAGTACTGCCCCTCCGACAGTGCGGTGCTCCTTTGGTAGTACCCCTCCGACAGTGCAGCACTCCCTCAGTACTGCCCCTCCGACAGTGCGGAGCTCCCTCAGTACTGCCCCTCCGACAGTGCAGCACTTGCTCAGTACTGCCCCTCCGACAGTGCAGCACTCCCTCAGCACTGCCCCTTCGCCAGTGTGGCGCTCCCTGAGTACTGCCCCTCCGACAGTGCGGCGCTCCCTCAGTACTGCCACTCCGACAGTGCGGCGCTCCCTCAGTACCACCCCTCCGACAGTGCGGCGCTCCCTCAGTACCGCCCCTCCGACAGTGCGCCGCTCCCTCAGTACCATCCCTCTGACAGTGCGGCGTTCCCTCAGTACTGTCCCTCCGACAGTGCGGCGCTCCCTGAGTACTGCCCCTCCGACAGTGCGGCACTCCCTCAGTACTGCCCCACCGACAGTGCGGCACTCCTTCAGTACTGCCCCTCCGACAGTGCGGCACTCCCTCAGTACTGCCCCTCCGACAGTGCGGCGCTCCCTCAGTACTGCCCCTCCGACAGTACGGCGCTCCCTCAGTACTGCCCCTCCGACAGTGCGGTGCTCCCTGAGTACTGCCCCTCCGACAGTGCGGCGCTCCCTCAGTACTGCCCCTCCGACAGTGCGGCGCTCTCTCAGTACTGCCACTCCGACAGTGCGGCGCTCCCTCAGTACCGCACCTCCGACAGTGTGGCACTCCTTCGGTACTGCTCCTCCGACAGTGCGGCACTCCTTCGGTACTGCCCCTACGACAGTGTGGCGCTCCCTCGGTACTGTCCCTCAGACAGTGCAGCGCTCCCTGAGCACTGCCCCTCCGACAGTGCGGCACTCCCTCAGTACTGCCCCTCCGTCAGTGCGGCACTCCTTCGGTACTGCCCCTCCGACAGTGCGTCACTCCCTCAGTACTGCCCCTCCGACAGTGCGGCGCTCCCTCAGTACTGCCCCTCCGACAGTGCGGTGCTCCTTTGGTAGTGCCCCTCCGACAGTGCAGCACTCCCTCAGTACTGCCCCTCCGACAGTGCAGCACTCCCTCAGCACTGCCCCTTCGACAGTGTGGCGCTCCCTGAGTACTGCCCCTCCGACAGTGCGGCGCTCCCTCAGTACTGCCACTCCGACAGCGCGGCGCTCCCTCAGTACCGCCCCTCCGAGAGTGCGGCGCTCCCTCAGTACCGCCCCTCCGACAGTGCGCCGCTCCCTCAGTACCGTCCCTGCGACACTGCGGCGCTCCCTCAGTACTGTCCCTCCGACAGTGCGCCGCTCCCTGAGTACTGCCCCTCCGACAGTGCGGCACTCCCTCAGTACTGCCCCTCCGACAGTGCGGCGCTCCATCAGTACTGCCCCTCCGACAGTGCGGCACTCCTTCAGTACTGCCCCTCCGACAGTGCGGCGCTCCCTCAGTACTGCCCCTCCGACAGTGCGGCACTCTCTCGGTACTGCCCCTCCGACAGTGCAGCGCTCCTTCGGTACTGCCCCTCCGACAGTGCGGCGCTCCCTCAGTACTGCCCCTCCGACAGTGCGGCGCTCCATCAGTACTGCCCCTCCGACAGTGCGGCACTCCTTCAGTACTGCCCCTCCGACAGTGCGGCACTCCCTCAGTACTGCCCCTCCGACAGTGCAGCACTCCCTCAGTACTGCCCCTCCGACAGTGCGGCGCTCCCTCAGTACTGCCCCTCCGACAGTGCGGTGCTCCTTTGGTAGTACCCCTCCGACAGTGCAGCACTCCCTCAGTACTGCCCCTCCGACAGTGCGGAGCTCTCTCAGTACTGCCCCTCCGACAGTGCAGCACTCGCTCAGTACTGCCCCTCCGACAGTGCAGCACTCCCTCAGCACTGCCCCTTCGCCAGTGTGGCGCTCCCTGAGTACTGCCCCTCCGACAGTGCGGCGCTCCCTCAGTACTGCCACTCCGACAGTGCAGCGCTCCCTCAGTACCGCCCCTCCGACAGTGCGGCGCTCCCTCAGTACCGCCCCTCCGACAGTGCGCCGCTCCCTCAGTACTGTCCCTCCGACAGTGCGGCGTTCCCTCAGTACTGTCCCTCCGACAGTGCGGCGCTCCCTGAGTACTGCCCCTCCGACAGTGCGGCACTCCCTCAGTACTGCCCCACCGACAGTGCGGCACTCCTTCAGTACTGCCCCTCCGACAGTGCGTCACTCCCTCAGTACTGCCCCTCCGACAGTGCGGCGCTCCCTCAGTACTGCCCCTCCGACAGTGCGGTGCTCCTTTGGTAGTGCCCCTCCGACAGTGCAGCACTCCCTCAGTACTGCCCCTCCGACAGTGCAGCACTCCCTCAGCACTGGCCCTTCGACAGTGTGGCGCTCCCTGAGTACTGCCCCTCCGACAGTGCGGCGCTCCCTCAGTACTGTCCCTCAGACAGTGCAGCGCTCCCTGAGCACTGCCCCTCCGACAGTGCGGCACTCCCTCAGTACTGCCCCTCCGTCAGTGCGGCACTCCTTCGGTACTGCCCCTCCGACAGTGCGTCACTCCCTCAGTACTGCCCCTCCGACAGTGCGGCGCTCCCTCAGTACTGCCCCTCCGACAGTGCGGTGCTCCTTTGGTAGTGCCCCTCCGACAGTGCAGCACTCCCTCAGTACTGCCCCTCCGACAGTGCAGCACTCCCTCAGCACTGGCCCTTCGACAGTGTGGCGCTCCCTGAGTACTGCCCCTCCGACAGTGCGGCGCTCCCTCAGTACTGCCACTCCGACAGCGCGGCGCTCCCTCAGTACCGCCCCTCCGAGAGTGCGGCGCTCCCTCAGTACCGCCCCTCCGACAGTGCGCCGCTCCCTCAGTACCGTCCCTGCGACACTGCGGCGCTCCCTCAGTACTGTCCCTCCGACAGTGCGCCGCTCCCTGAGTACTGCCCCTCCGACAGTGCGGCACTCCCTCAGTTTACTGCCCCTCCGACAGTGCGGCGCTCCATCAGTACTGCCCCTCCGACAGTGCGGCACTCCTTCAGTACTGCCCCTCCGACAGTGCGGCACTCCCTCAGTACTGCCCCTCCGACAGTGCGGCGCTCCCTCAGTACTGCCCCTCCGACAGTGCGGCGCTCCCTCAGTACTGCCCCTCCGACAGTGCGGCACTCTCTCGGTACTGCCCCTCCGACAGTGCAGCGCTCCTTCGGTACTGCCCCTCCGACAGTGCAGCGCTCCTTCGGTACTGCCCCTCCGACAGTGCGGCGCTCCCTCAGTACTGCCCCTCCGACAGTGCGGCACTCTCTCGGTACTGCCCCTCCGACAGTGCAGCGCTCCTTCGGTACTGCATGGAGAGTCAGCCTGGATTTTGTGCTGATGTCTCTGTCGTGGAACTTGAGCACACGGCCTGGCGACTCCGAGGCGAGAATGCTTGGCAGCCCAAATGGTGGCCACCTTCCGAAAGCTAAGTTTTGACTTTGTTACTTACCTTCTGTCGGAGCCGGGAGGGGCAGGAGTTCTCCCACGACTCCACATTAAATCCGCAGGCCCCTGTTACTTGCCATTCGTGGCCCCCACCACAGACTGACCTGGGACTGATCTGGTGCTGACGCTGAGGCCGCGATGTGCGCCCGCAGCTCGCCGGCCGTAAGTAACCGAGGCCGGTGGTCCTGCCATACACTGCCATGCACTGCACTCCTTTCAGGCTCCATCCAATTCCTAGGCCTCATCGTTTAATGAGAATAATGCAGCTCCACATCCTCTTAGTACTGGCAAATAAAGCTCACTGGCTGTCACATCAAAAGGCCCCTGGAGATCTCCTTTAAAACCCAGGGTGATTTTTCTGGAGAAAATCATGTTTGCTTCCAGTGCAGCAACCTATAACTTAAAATAGCACGGTTGCCATGGTAACAACCTGAAATACACTCTGGATATTTATACAGCGAGGCGAGTGGCTGGCGAGTAGTTGCCAGCTTGGCCTGATGTCATAAGATGGTTGAACTTTGGCCTTTGGCCTACAGATTTCAAATGGAAGTATCGATAAGTAAAGAATAAGAACATAAGAAGTAGAAGTAGGAGTAGGATTAGGAGTAGGCCGTACGGGCCCTCGAGCCTGCTCCGCAGTGATTGAGGGCGATCTTACTCTTTAGGCATTTGGGCCGTTTAAAATCAGATTGTGATGTTCTGTAACCTGGAGCTGAGTGTTTGCTTATGGGTGTGACTGTGCCTTGAAGTAATGAGTGTCTCTGTCTTTCTCTCCCCTTCTGCTTGCTGCAGCCATGTGGACACCAAGGAGCTGTGCGGTAAGTTGGTGAATCTTGCCTTCCCTTCCAGTGCTCCGCGAGCGAGCTCCCCAGGCCCGCTGGGCCTCGCCCTGGCGGGGTGAACACTCTGCTTCTCATCACTTTGTTCATTGTCGTTCCTGGTGTGTGTTTACGGCGGAGAATGGCAGTCTGGGACCAAAGTCGTCACTGTAACGCTGGGCCTCTCACCTGGCCACAGGGAACAGCCAAGTCTGTCCCCCACCCTCCTTCCTCCTTGTAGCCGAGAGTTTTCCCCTGTTTTTCCCTCCCTCCATTGGTGACATAATCCTGATAGTGGGGGCTTCACCAGAGCAGAGCCTGCTGGGATAGCCCAGAGCTGAGCCTGCTGGGATAGCCGTGCAGAGCTGAATCTGCTGGGATAGCCGTGCAGAGCTGAATCTGCTGGGATAGCCGTGCAGAGCTGAACCTGCTGGGATAGCCCAGAGCTGTGCCTGCTGGGATAGCCCAGAGCTGAGCCTGCTGGGATAGCCCAGAGCTGGGCCTGCTGGGATAGCCCAGAGCTGGGCCTGCTGGGATAGCCCAGAGCTGAGCCTGCTGGGATAGCCCAGAGCTGGGCCTGCTGGGATAGCTGCGAGGAGCTGGGCCTGCTGGGATAGCCCAGAGCTGGGCCTGCTGGGATAGCCCAGAGCTGAGCCTGCTGGGATAGCCCAGAGCTAGCCTGCTGGGATAGCCCAGAGCTGTGCCCGCTGGGATAGCCCAGAGCTGTGCCCGCTGGGATAGCCCAGAGCTGAGCCTGCTGGGATAGCCCAGAGCTGAGCCTGCTGGGATAGCCCAGAGCTGAGCCTGCTGGGATAGCCCAGAGCTCAGCCTGCTGGGATAGCTGCGAGGAGCTGTGCCCGCTGGGATAGCCGCGCGGCTATCGAAAGCCTCTCGCTTTAACCCGCTTGCCTGCCGGGAAGGGGTGGGCGGGGGGGGTGGTGGAGCCGGGTGAAATGGCGGGCGAGGAGATGCGAGTGGTGCGTGGTGGCACGCGAGCTGCTGCCCGAGGCCGAGAGCTGGTGTCAGGCCCGGGCACCGACTGTGAGATTAGGGTTACATCACGCACCGATCCTGCTGGTCAGAAATGCCACTCCTGCTTGGTCTTTGAGCTGCGTTTACTGCCGTGGGGAATTGTAATCGATTGATACGCAGCTCAGCTCCCAGCTCAACATGGAGTCACACATGAGATGCCAGGCACAATACCCAGCCCACACTGAATTAGCCAATCGCCACAGCTGGTCATCGTACAAGACAGTCAGTATTTGGGACAGAGCAGGGCTTGGCGTTGGGAGCTGGGCCCGGGAAGTTCCCCCGTGTCACCTCCCCCTCATCCACTATTCATTTCTCTTCCTGCAACTCTGAAGCACTGAAGTGGAGCAGCTTAATTGGAGAGCTGGAATCTGCCCAGGAGTGAGCTTTAGAGGTTTCATTATTTAAATTCTGCAGGCCTGTTTTAACATTCATTTTGTGAAATGGTTTGAGAAATTGTCTCTCGCACTTCCTGCTCAGCACGATAATGAGCAATGGTCCTTGCTGCAGATGCTGCCTCAGGGTAACTAGCAGTCTGTGCCCGGGACTGTGGGGGTTCCACGCCAAGTCCTGCTGTTGGTCTATCCTGGGACTGTATTGCACAGAATGTACGGCACAGAAACAGGCCAGTCGGCCCAGCCGCTACGTGCCGGGGTTTATGGTGCACACTGGCCTCCTCCCACCTTACCTCAGCCTTTCCCCAAATCCTTCTATTCCTTTCTCCCTCATGTGTTTATCCAGCTTCCCCTTAAACGCATTTGTGCGATTCGCCTCAACCCCTCCCTGTGGCAGCAAGTTCCACATTCTCACCCCGCTCTGGGTGAAGAAGTTTCTCCTGAATTCCCCATTGGATTTATTGGTGACTGCCTTATATTTATTGACCCTAATTTTGGTCTCCCCATAAGTGGAAACACCCTTCCTCGTCAATCCTATGAAATCCGTCTTTATTTTGAAGACCTCGATTAGATTTCCCCTCAACCTTCTCTTTTCTCGAACAAAGGGACCCAGCCAGTTCATCGTTTCCTGACAGGTATCACTTCTCCATTGTGGTTTCATTCTTATCAATCTTTTTTGCACTCTCCCCAGTGCCTCATTGTCCTTTCTATAATATGACGACCAAAACGGCACGCAGTACTCCAAGTAAGCTCGAATCAAGGTTCTATAAATGTTTAACATAACTTCCCTGCTTTTCAATTTTATCCCTCTGGAATAGTTAGCCAGACACACGCACAGTGGAGCTCTCAATCTATCCTGGGAGATGGTACTGCGCTAAAGTGAATATAACACTGCGGGCCTTACAGCAATCGCATTGAGACGGTGCCAGCAACTAAGCTGTCAGCAATCTGTGCGATTCTTGTGTTGTTTCTCTCTCAGAGCCTCAAACTCACTTATTCCCAACAGCCCATGTCTCCAATTACAATAACATCAGTGAGCGAGGGAGTGTGGTACGGAGAGAGAGAGAGTGACAGAGTGTGGTACAGAGAGAGAGTGACAGAGTGCGGTATGGAGAGAGAGAGAGTGACAGAGTGCGGTATGGAGAGAGAGAGAGTGACAAAGTGCGGTACGGAGAGAGTGAGAGAGAGTGTAAAAGTGGGGAGAGAGAGAGTGACAGTGTGGAACTGAGAGAGAGAGAGTGACAGAGTATGGAACTGAGAGAGAGAGTGACAGAGTTTGGTACGGAGAGAGAGAGTGACAGAGTGTGGTACGGAAAAAGAGAATGACAAAATGTGGTACGGAGAGAGAGAGTGACAGAGTGTGGTACGGAGAGAGAGAGTGACAAGGTGTGGTACGGAGAGAGAGAGTGACAGAGTGTGGTACGGAGAGAGAGAGTGACAAGATGTGGTATGGAGAGAGAGAGTGACAGAGTGCGGTACGGAGAGAGAGAGTGACAGAGTGTGGTACGGAGAGAGAGAGTGACAGAGTGTGGTATGGAGAGAGAGAGTGACAAGGTGTGGTATGGAGAGAGTGACAAGGTGTGGTACGGAGAGAGAGAGTGACAGAGTGTGGTACGGAGAGAGAGAGTGACAAGGTGTGGTACGGAGAGAGAGAGTGACAGAGTGTGGTACGGAGAGAGAGAGAGTGACAAAGTTTGCTACAGTCGAGTGCGATATGAATTTCAGTTCCCCCCAGTAGCCTGCTGGTCACTGCCCCGTATATCAGTGGTGTAAAGGAGGATTGTGGAAGGTTCACTCTTACTTGTGGGCTCAGTTAGCGGATCCAAGTCAGGGCCGTGGTAGGGAGTTACGTTGACCTGAGCGACTGTGGTTTATCTAAGGGGCAATCAGCCGGGGCTTTCACCCCTGACCCCTCTGCTGTGACCCCTGGGACAAACCATGTGGGGTCGGTGGGGGACAGGATGCCCTCAGCAGTGAAGCCCCACACTGTCAAACAGCTTGCTGCAGCCCCAGTTTCTGACCGACGCACCAGGTGTGTTTCTATGGGTGAGATCATCGCTGGAGCTATGCTCCAAGGAGAGACAGTGCCCTCCGGAGCCATGAAGAATATCGGAATTGCACGTGTGAAGCTGTGAGGATTGGTCCGGGAGTTGGGGTCATAGACACTTGTTGTTACTGGAGTGACAATGTAAGATTCACATAATTCTGGGACCCCCTACTCAATGGACATGTGTCTGGAATTTAAAAGGGAACTGTGTTAGACTTCTGGAGGAGAAATGTGGACAGAAATATCTCACTATTAGGCGCCTTTGGACTAAACTAGGGCTTTTTAGATTGAGTTTGGACATTTTAAATTGTATGCTGGGTCTGCATAGGGCTGCTAACCCACCTGGGAGGCAGGCCCCAGGGAGACATTAGCAGTCTAACAAAAGGCCTCTTCCCAGGGACCCAGTTACATACATATTTTAATAGTTCTTAAAATGGCTATACAGAAAAACCCTGGCATCAGCAAAACACGCAACGGACAGTATCAGGGCCTGATTACATTCTAACAGCACCATTCGAAAACCCCATCGACACCTTTGGGAATCTTGTATCATGCCAATGTTCAATCAGCCCACCAAAATTCTCGCAAAGGGATCACATTAGAGTTGATCAGCCGCCAAAATCGCACAAAAAGCAGTCATCAGAAATCAATTGTGCACCCAAGTTTTGGCGCGAAATTTTAATCAGCCTCTCAGGTACAACTGGGGGGCCTTGCTGGGAGCTTGGGGGGGTAACCTTTGGGCTGAGGTAACACTTTTGAAGAAACGTACCCGAGAACACTCTGGAGAAGCACTTGGACTCTGGGCTCTTTGACTCTGGCTTTGAAACATCTAACTTGCCACACGAGGTTACAGCAAGGCAACAAGAAGAACCGAACAAGAAGCCTCGGAGTCACTGAAAAACCAACAATCCAGAGCTGACTCAAGGGAAAAAGTTATTTACCATCAAAACGTTGACCAGTGCTAATACCGAAGGCACCGCAACCAGCCAAAGAATCCACAAGACTGAGGAGAGAGAAAGCAGTGTGCAACTGGTCTAAACTGTGGAGAAATCCTTTGGTGAGCATGGTCCCTGCAATTTCAGAGCCTAGCTTAGTTCGTGTGGTGGTGGGAGGTGTTTTTTTTTCACTGCATAACCTCTGTACCCATTGCGTATACGTTTTCCCCCTTTCTCTGTACGTTTTGTTATATGCTTTGTTATATATTGTTAATTAGTATGGTGTGCTATTTTCTAAATAAAATATTTGTTCTTGCACCAAACAGTTGTCTGTCTACATCTATCATATCCCCTAAATAATTCCAAGCCCTAGAACCAGGGAGTGGGACGATTCCAAGTGTCAAGGTCAGAAAAGGCTGACAAACCCACCACCCGCTACAGAGCTCAGACCAGCACT